>NC_056727.1:174099173-174109173 GCF_019279795.1 Protopterus annectens | reverse complement strand
ACATCCAAAGCTCGCTAAGAGTGGATGTATCTCAACACAGTCAAGGTCTTGAATTATGCCAGACATAACCCTGACTCCACAGCAATAGTGAAGGCACTGTGTGACCTTCAAGGGCTGTGCACATGAGCTGACCTAGTAATCTGGCAGAGGTGGGGGGCATTTGTAGGGTGGAGTAACCAAATAATGGCAAGTGAAGATGGGCCATGCTAGTATACCCCTTCCAGGAATAGTGACTGCTGTAGTTCACTTAATAGGTGCTGCAACAAACCATCGTGTTAAGGGTGTGCACACTTATGCAACCCACATATTGTATGCATCTCAATCAGCTTCTGCACAACTAATACATTTGTTTAATTCTGCATTTGATTGCACAAGTCATATGTCACATATCAGGTATGTGCAATGTTAACATATGCAGTATTGTGGCCTCATTGCATATCAAGGAAGAGGCTGTCATGTCAAAAAGGGTGTGTACACTCCTCATAGCCATAGTAAGCTTTGAAGGTTGTTAGTGTAATTAGATTTTATTGCTCATAGATGCACTGCTGATGATGAGATCTGCAAATCAGACATCAGGCATTCACTATTGACTTCTGTCCTCATATCATCCCAGGTATGTATCAGACAAATACATAGGGCCATGAGCAACAGAGCAAACATAACTGCCACACATATGCACATTTAGCAATGGTGTGTACACTTGTGAGGTATGGTGCACAGTACATGCAAGGGTGCTGAACAGGTACACAGAAATACTGTGTGTAGCTCACCCGCAGATGTAGCTGAAGTAGATGTGGGTTACTTCCTACCTGACTCTGGTGACACCCCTATAGGCGCAACACACCAAGATGGCAAGAATGACAGATTTTATTCTAGGTGACACATTGAGCTTAAAAGGCAATAGCATAACTACAAACAAATTATTTAAACAGTGCACCAGTTAGCAATAGGGCAAGGTGAGATATGCATGCAATGAAAACATACCCTCTTCCCCAGAACTCAACAAAAAAGTTATAGACATTCAAACATGCAAAAAGAAGGTAATATAAATGAGCAGTAAAGCTTTATAATGTAGCAATACAAACACAGGAAAAAAATGCAATGTCATTTAGCAATAAAAGAGTTATAATACAACAATACAGATATGAGAAAATGCAATGTCATTGAGCAGCAAAATTCTTGAAGGCTGCAGTCCTAACATGAGCAAAATGCAATGCCGTTGAACAATGAAGATTTATAATGCAACAATACAAATATGAGAAAATGCAGTGTCATTGAGCAGTACTAATACCCTCCACCCCCTTGATCAATTCTAAACAGACCAACTATGAAACACTCTATTATACCCTGTTCACTGGCCAGTGACTACTTACAGTCTTGCTGCCGGCATGATGGGGCCCAAGTTGGAGCTCATATGGATCCCAGTTATTTGTAATCCACAAAGCATTCGGGGGGGATCCACAATCTTATAAAAATATAAAATGACAGCCAGAGCCTCTCACCACTCTGTTGAGAATATCCTAGTGACCAGGTACTGTGGTTCCTCGGATGAGAAAAGTAGAAAACCACCTACCAGAACTCTGGTAATCATCTATGGCTTCTCTGTACTAGGCCCAAAGGAACTCCTTTTCTTGCTGAATAATATGCAGATGTGGAACTACTGGTTTTAGTCTTCTCTCCTGATTCCACAAAATACCATCATCCAGGATTTCAGCAACAGACAGACACAATCTGCTACTCCACTTCCCTGTCCCAAAGCACTAGAAAGAAAATCCAGTCATGCTGCAAGGCCACTTTTCCCTTCATCTCTCTGTTCCAGTCTTCCCTCCTACAGCTAGTATCTCAGTTTCCTCTTTCACTGTTGAAATTGTATTTTATATCCCTGAAAAGGAGCTCCACTTTGTGGAGTAATGGAAAACTACAGTCTATTACTTTTACAATGAAAAACAATGGGAGCTACACTCTCCCCCCACTTAAAATCTTGGGTCCCCCCAAGAACTGAACAATATTTTTGAATTCAATGGGTACATTCCAGCAAGGGTTATCAGTCTTATGCTTAACTTGGGATGGGGTGTCACTACTGGAGTAGGAGGCATAGGGATTATGGGCACAGACTCTCCGATGAGCTGTGTTCAGAGGTTCCTGTGTATTATGTCCCAAACTGTTATATGTAAGTCTTTGTGGGGGTCGAATCAGTCTCTGCAGTTTTGGTTCGGAAGAGACAGCTAAGGAATTTTGCTTGTAAGGTTTGTCACTCGCATCACATTCAGTATCCAGTTCTTCAGAAGGCATATTGTCTACTTCTAAGATCTCTTCTTGTATAACTTCCTTTTCATTTTCCATAATGGTATGACTGTCCTCAGCACTATTTTCTGAAGTTTGCCTAGCAGGGCCTCCATCAGTATCAGGTTCTGCAAGAGATACAGAAACATTACTTAGACTAATGGCAGCTCTGGGCTGCTCAAAATGACAAGGAATGAATTCCGGTGCATTTACATTGAGATTACAGCCCATGGGTTTGAATGTCCTCATAAAAAAGCCCACTGAAACTCCATTCATCATCACTGTCCTCCTCTCCTTCAGCAGATGGAAGCATAGGCTCTTGAACATTGGAAAGGATAGTTCCTCTCCATCTTAGCCTTCTGGATTGCCTTGAGTTAGGCTTCTGCTGAGCCATTCTAGGTTCTGGATTCATGAGTCTCACTGATTTTGCCAAAGGCATTAAGTTGTTGTAGTGCCAGGTTTTAATGGGTCCTTCTTTCCCCTCATGGCAAATGTGGTAGACATGGATATTAGGTAGCAGAGAACAAATTATGTAAATCTCAGATCCCAGTGGTCAGCTAGTTTATGCTTTCCTTGTAGCCCCACATTTCTCAAAAGAACTCTGTCCCCTGGCTGCAAGTCATGCATCTTTACTTTTTTGTCATAGTGAGCCTTGTTTCACTGATTGTCTTTGTTCTGTTGATTTTTCAGCAAGCTCATAAGCCTGTCTGAGGTTCTTCTTGAGTCTCTCCACATAACTGCCATGAGATTACACTGGTGTATCATCAACTGTGAGTCCAAAGGTGACATCAACAGGAAGATGAGCTTCTCTTCCAAACATTAGGAAGTAAGGCAAGAATCCTGTAGCATCATTTTTAGTACTGTTTTAAGCATGCACCACTGTGGCTACATGTCTACTCCATTGACTCTTCTTCTCAGCAGATAATGTCCCCAACATGTCTAGTAAAGTCCTGTTGAAATGCTCAGGCTGAGGATCCCCTTGAGGATGATAAGGAGTGATGCAGCTTTTTTGGACTCCCAACAGAGTGAGTAGTTCATGGACAAGCTTGCTCTCAAAATCATGTCCTTGATCAGAGTGTATCCTTTTTGGCATGCTATAGTGTACAAAGAACTTCTCAACTAGAAGTTTTGCCAGTGTAATAGCTTTATGATCGTGAGTGGGAAATGCTTGAGAGTATCTGGTATAGTGGCCTGTCACCACCAGCACATTACTTATCCTGCCTTCATCCGGTTCAATGCACAGAAAATCTATACAGACTAGTTGCATGGGTCCACTACTTTCCATTTGACCCAATGAGGCAACTCTGTTTGGCAGAGTCTTTCACTGAATGCAAGGAAGACATGTACAACAATAAACCTCAACATCTTGCTTCATGCATGGCCAGTAGAACCTGTCTTGTACCAGACCCATAGTTCTGTCATAACCAAGATGACCATGCTCATCATGCAGTGACCGGAGTACTACTTCTCTATACTTTTGAGGAAGCAACAATTGCCATTTTCACTGCCGAGTGCACTTGGAGATCTCCTATACACTAGTCCATTCTGTATCTGGAGTCTCTCCCATTCTTTGGCCAAAAGTCTTGCCAGAAGATGAATATCCGTGTGAAGCATATTAACTTGTTTCTTCTCTAAAGCAGCTACCACCAGCTGACCTAAGGGTTTTTCTCTTTGATCTCTCCTGAGGTGACTGTTACTCAAAACTGGTAGCAATGAAGTCTGTAAAGTGACCAGATTACAGTAAGCTTGGGGTATGCTTGCCACAGACAGACCCAACTTCTGGGCCCAACATTCAGTGCGTTGATAGCAGATTGCAATCTGACACATAGCTCTCACCCCTGGCGCTGGAATTTCCATCCATTCATCGTTGGGGTGTAAATCTCCCTGAGGTCTTCTGGACAGACCATCATCATCTCCATATGTTGTGTCCTGGGTGATATTTCAAACTGAAATTATAGTTGCATAGGGCTGTCATCCATCTGTTGCCAGTAGCATCTAGCTTTGCAGTGGTCTGGATGTATGTCAGAGAATTGTTGTCAGTCTGCACTTCAAATTCAGCCCCGTAGAGATAGTCATACAGCTTGTCCACTACCGCCCCCTTTAAAGCAAGGAATTCCAACTTGGGTGCAGGGTAGTTTCTTTATGTGGGGGATAAACTCTGACTGATAAAAGCCACAGGTCTCAGCTTCTTGTCATACTCCTGGTAAAGGACTCCTCCTAAGCCATCCCTGCTAGCATCCACATGTAAAGTGTATGGCTTTGTTGAGTCAGCGTATGCCAGCACAGGGGCATGTGTGAGGCTGTACTTAAGCTGTTCAAACGACTCTGTACTCAGGAGCCCAATGACTCTTGATGAGTTCTTTAGAACCTCTCAGTCCCTTAGGTTTTTTCACAAGGATATCTTCATCTGTTTCATCTGCTTTCTCATCATTTTGGAGTAAATGGTTGAGGGGTCTTGCTATCTTTGAAAATCCTTCCACAAACCTTCTATAGTAACTGCAGAAACCCAGAAAAGATAGCAGCTCTGTGATAGTTTTGTGTCTGGGCCAAGATGTCACCACTTCAGCTTTGCTGGGATCTGTGGATATTCCATTTGCAGACACTACATGTCCCACATAGGTTACTGAAGGCTGGAAGAATTCGCATTTGTCCAATGACAACTTCAGGCCTTCCTTCTCAATCCTGTCCAATACCTTCATCAGTCTTTCTTTGTGCTCCTCTAGGGTCCTCCCAAATACAATGATGTCATCCAGGTAGACTAAGACTTCTAGGCAATGCATGTGTCCAACTGTTCTTTCCATGATTACCTGGAAAGTTACCAATGCATTTGATAAACCTTGAGGTAGGTGATCAAACTCAAAAAATCCCAAAGGGGTGATGAAAGTAGTCTTCTCTTTATCTTCTGAGTCCATAGGGATTTGATAGCATCCACTCCTTAAGTCTAGCACATTGAACCACTTACTGCCCACCAGGCAATTTAGAGTGTCTTCAATCCAGGGAGTTGTGTACTGGTCTGGAATGGTTAGCTGATTCAGAGTATGATAGTCAACACACATGCAAATTGACCCATTCTTTTTCCTGACAACGACAATGGGAGAGGCATATGGATTTCTTGACTCTCGAATTATCCCTGCGGCTTTTAGTTCTTCCAAATGTTTTCTTAAGTCCTCCAGGTCTCCTGGAGCTACTCTTCTAGAATGTTCCCTGAAAGGCTGGTCCTCTTTTACCCTTATTTGGTGTTCTGTACTTTTTGCACAGCCCACGCCTAGTTCACTAGTAGAAAAACACTTTTTCTTTTTCATTAGTAGCTCTTTAACTCAGGTTAGCCACTCAGGGGGCAAGAGACTGCCTCCTATATCAATTTCTTCCAGCTTCAACTCGTTGGCCTTGCTCTCATTCCTTGTCAACACAGAAGCAGGTAAGGGAGTGGCAGCATAAACATTTCCCAAATGCACTTGTGAATGCAAGACAATAGGAGTACTTCCTTTATTCTTTAACCACACAGGCAAAGTGTCATAAGGATGCTTTAACTTGTCCGCAGACCAAATTTGTAGGACTAGTTCCAGCCCCGGTGGCAAGTCTCTTTCTGGATCTGTTTCCATCATGAGATGAGAGGAAACTGTTTGTCCACACATCCTCACTTTGGCTCTCAAGCAGGTGACCTGACCAGGATGAATTATATGCTCTTTCCCAGACAGGGTCCACACATGACCAATTTCATCTTTCTTACTATCCTTCCCCCTTTGAAGGGCAAAGAAAACTGGTCTCAGGCGAGGATGTAGTGTTGGGAGTTCCTGGATCAACTGAGGCATTAGCATTCTTCTGATGAGGTCAGTATTTGTCTCCACTAAAATAGATGCTGAATCCTTTCCTTTTGGCCTGGGGCACACAACAGTGAGTGTTTCAAAAACTTCTGTTGACCCAACAACTGAAGTGGAAAATTTTAACTTGAGTGAGACATAACCATCATAAGGAAACTTTGTGTCACTTAGCCCCAGATCTTCAAATCTTCTAACTTTTCAAGTGGCAAATGCTTTAAGTATTTTTGGTAGAAGTCTCTGTACAGAATGGTGATTTGTGCACCAGTATCCAACAGTGCTTTACTATACACTCCTTCTATTATTATTGACATGACAGGGGACGGTCCCAGTAGGCCATCGGGTGGTTTCTGTTTCCGATGCTGTTAAGCTGTATGGTAGTCAGCATGTGGTTGAGGTACCACCAGTTGACCTCACCATTGTAATGGATAAGAGTCTTGCTTAGTAATGCTTTGCAGTCTCAGATGCTGAGATTTTGGCTGAGATGGCTTTCCAATTTGGTTGTTCACCTCAGATGAGCTAGAAATGTGCATAGTAGGTAGTTTCTCGCCCTATTACAAGAGTTTATGTGGAAAAGAGATCTAGGATGCTGTCTCTTGATGTTAGATTTTATGGATCTCTTTGTAA
Source organism: Protopterus annectens (assembly GCF_019279795.1). Lineage (NCBI taxonomy): Eukaryota > Metazoa > Chordata > Ceratodontiformes > Protopteridae > Protopterus > Protopterus annectens. Next base: position 174,102,445 of record NC_056727.1, on the reverse strand, counting down.
CTGGGCACTCAGCTGGCTCCTTCACTGAAGCCCTTTGAAGTTTCCCTGCATTTGTACTAGCCAATAATAGTTTGTTCACTTTTTTCATGTTCTCTATATTAGGGCACTGTCACTGTATATGCCCTGCATCCCCACAGGGAAAGCAAAATCCAATAGGAACTCTGAGCATTGGCTTATTTGGTTCTTTCCTGAGTCCTTTCATGGAAGTTCTAGCTGATGTATTCTTCCCTTCAGCTAAAGTTACCACGGCTTTCTGCAATTCTGTGACTGTCTTGGTGACTTGAGCTATGGTATCAGTCAGGGAAGACACCTGCAACTGTGACACCTCTACATTGCGGACACTCTGGGCCATGACTCCTGTTTGAGTAGTGAGCATGGCTATAGGCTCCTGCTGGTGTTCACTCACTGTTTTAGTTGCTATTGAACACTGAGATTTGGCTTCCAACAGGGCTTCCTCATCCCTCACCTCTTTAACCAACTGAGAATAAGTTAGAGCCTCTTCTCTTTTTCTCATCCTAATTTTCCACACAATGAGGTCCATAGCTTGAGCTCCCTGTAAAATGTGTCTGATCTGTACTTGGTCAGCTACTTTCAGATCCACCCCCTTCTTTAGGATGGTCTGGTGGAGCATTTTATCTAATCGTTTAATGTAATCAAATAGTTTCTCACCAACTTCTTGGTATGTGTGTTCAAACTGATACAGCAGGTCAGCAGCCCTCTCGGTCCTTCCATAAACATCCTGCAGTACTCCTAAATAGTCTTTGGCCGTGCAATCTTGCTTACCCATCCTTAGGCTGCATATGGTATCCGCAGCTAATCCCTTTAGACTTTTAGCTATCTGCTGCTTCTTCTGAGATTCTGGGATATCCCACTCCTCTAGGGCTTGTGAAGCCTGATGCATCCAGGATTCAAAATCTTCCTCTCTCTGAGGTGTGGGTTATTTGCCAGAAAAAAAAATGTAATTTGCTGTAGCCAAACCCAGTGAATGGCTGTGTAGGCTTTAAGCATTTTTCTACAATACTTTCCAAAGCATTCAAAACTTCAGGCCCTATAGTATTTATGGGCAGTGAAGCTGCAGCATCTGGTGTAAGGTTCTGACCTACTTGGATAGCTTCCACAGGTATTTTCCCTGTTTCTGAGGTAGTGCACTTCTCAGGAATTACCACACGGACTGCACTCTCACCTGAAATTTGTACACTCGAAGGTATGTGCTCATACACTAAAGGACTTTTCCGTTCTAATAAGGCCAAGTGCTCTGCTCAGTAGAGTGCATAGTATGGTAGACTGTCTAATAAAAATCCACGCCCTACAACTGGTAAGGATGCTGTGACTTGATGTATTTGCATATCAGTCCACGTGACCCCTGGCAACACCAGAACTAAGCAATGCTCTGACTGAGCATTGTGCTTTTTGAACCACTTAGCAGCTACTTCTGGGTTCATGTTTCTGATGGATTTGCTTTCCCCACATACAGGGGAATAGGGTGGAGTTCAAGGCAGTACAGATGATCCTGGACGAGCCCCCAAATGTAGCGCACCCACATGTGTCGCTGAAGTAGATATGGGTTCCGGATTCCGGCGTGTAGCCCGGAAGACAATTCCCTGTGAGCTACATCGCCGAACCCAAATGGCTGCAGCGGCACTTTGCCATAGTGCAATATGGTTGAAAAGCCTAGCCGCTGCAGCTGTAATCTATATGCAAGCAACCGTACTGGATGTATAACACATTCCTTATTTACATTCAAGGAATGCATTTATTTACTTATTTATTTATTTTGCTGTCAGTCTGACAACATAATAAATAAATACTTCAATAAATGCATTCCTTGAATGTAAATAAGGAATGTGTTACACATGCACGGTTGCTTGCCCGTACATAGATTACAGCTGCAGCGGCTAGGCTTTTCAGCCATATTGCACTATGGCAAAGTGCCACTGCAGCCATTTGGGTTCGGCGATGTAGCTCTCAGGGAATTGTCTTGCAGGCTACACGCTGGAACCCATGGGTTCCTTCTTACCTGACTCTGGTGACACCCCTATAGGCTCAACACACCAAGGTGGCAAGAATGACAGATTTCATTCTAGGTGACAAATCTAGCTTAAAAGGCAATAGCACAACCACAAACAAATTATTTCAACAGTGCACCAGTTAGCAATAAGACAAGCTGAGATATGCATGCAATGAAACCATACATTCACCCTCTTCCCCAGAACTCAACAGAAAAAGGTCTAGACATTCAAACATGCACAAAGAAGGCAATATCAATGAGCAGTAAAGCTTTATAATTCAGCAATACAAACACGGAAAAAATGCAATGTCATTTAGCAATAAAAGAGTTATAATACGATAATACAGATATGACAAAATACAATGTCATTGAGCAGCAAAATTCTTGAAGGCAGCAGTCCTAACATGAGCAAAATGCAATGTCATTGAACAATGAAGATTTATAATGCAACAATACAAATATGAAAAATGCAGTGCCATTGAGCAGTACTAATACCCTCAACCCCCTTGATCAATTCTAAACAGACCAACTATGAAACACTCTATTATACCCTGTGCACTGGCCAGTGACTACTTACAGTCTTGCTGCTGGCATTATGGGGCCCAAGTTGGAGCTCATATGGATCCCAGTTATTTGTAATCCACAAAGCATTCAGGGGGATCCACAATCTTCTAAAAATATAAAATGACAGCCAGGGCCTCTCACCATTCCATCAAAAATATCCTAGTGACCAGGCACTGTGGTTCCCCTGATGAGAAAAGTAGAAAATCACCTGCCAGAACTCTGGTAATCATCTATGGCTTCTCTGTACTAGGCCCAAAGGAACTCCTTTTCTTGTTGAATCATAGGCAGATGTGGAACTACTGGTTTCAGTCTTCTCTCCTGATTCCACAAAATACCATCATCCAGGATTACAGCAACAGACAGACACAATCTGCTACTTCACTTCCGTGTCCCAAAGCACTAGAAAGAAAATCCAGTCATGCTGCAAGGCCCTTTTTCCCTTCAGCTCCCTGTTTCAGTCTTCCCTCCTTCAGCGAGTATCTCAGTCTCCTCTTTCACTTTCAAAATTGTCTTTTATATCCCTGAAAAGGAGCTCCACCTTGTGGTGTAATGGAAAACTACAGTCTATTACTTCTACAATGAAATACAGTGGGAGGTACATGTGTACATGGGTGCTTTGTGTTCCAGGGGAAGGGGCATCACCTACTAACACAACTCATGCATCACAGAGATGTTTAATGTTGGTAACAGGGATTGAGTA
>NC_056727.1:174089173-174096673 GCF_019279795.1 Protopterus annectens | reverse complement strand
ACGGCATTTACACATCTACTACTAGTTTTGATGGAATGAATTTCTATAAGATGATTCCTTTGAAATGTTAGCATTTTCCAGTCAATTCTCAGATAGATGACCTCCTGGGACATGTATTTTCTGCAAAATGAAGTAGATCCCGTCACATACACACACACTTGCTTGGCAACACTATGAGTAGAACCCCTACCTAGGTACTTATTGCTACTAATGTGTTTGACCTTAATTGCACACACCACACAGCTTTTAGGATGAGCTGTGTCCCGAGTTTCTTGTTAAGTGAAGAACATCATCAGGCCTTGTACAGTATGGTAATGGGGGATGTACTGTGTGTTAATGAACAATGAATAGTATGACATACTGTCATATACACATAGACATATCTGAGAGACCTGGGTTTATCAGTGCTAACTACCTTGTCAGTGAGTCCATTCTATTACAGATAATTTGCACACAGCACATGCATCATTGGGCTGGATAGCGTAATCAGTTACTTGTATGGTTGATGGTGATAGTGGTCCTCATACAGTGGACCTTGGGACATGTACTGGGGGTACCATGGTGTAAGGACAGTATACCCAGCACCCATACCCCACATTGGATATTCTACTCACTGAAACCCATGATAATACTCTGACATAGCCACAGTCACACATTGACCGGGACTGCAATACCACCCCTCGGCTATTTCATCAGTGTTACTACAGGGATATGGATTTATTGCACATGCCACAGGGATAGTAGGGTGAGGGTTTGTCATAGCTCACCTGATGTCAGCAACATCACTATCCCTTATAATGTATGTCAAGGTGTATTGTATTTGGAGAATGTGGCCTCAGAATGCTGTATCCTACAAATATACACATCTGCACACATACACACACTTGGCAGGACTCAGAGGGTAGCAAATGCCTATCTACCCATTTGTACAACAGTGTTATGCTGGCACTGCAAGCTCCAGGTAGCCCATAGGGTGAAGAGTGTTACAAGGTACATTTAATGTCCATTACAGCAGCAGCCATTTATAACTTTGGCAGTGGGGGGTGTAGTGGGTGAGAGGGCCGTTGGGGTATTATCAACGACAAGTTTGCAAACACACAGACACTGTTATTCTCAGTAATGCACACTGACACATTTGTCAGTAGTGGGGTTCATAGGTGCAGGTGTTCCTAGGTGTGTACCAGGATAATTTCCATGGAGAGATGAGAAGAGTAGGGGATGTGGGTACAGTGGTATCATGCCACCTGACATTTGTCAGCAGGCCATCTATCAACTGATGCCACTTGAGTGATCCCCAGGGTGACAGTTAAATGCAACATCCAGTTATCTGGTTGTCTCTTGCAGAGGGCCAGTGAGGTGCTCCAGGTGTCATGTATGCAACATATATTGCATAACATAGCCAGTGTCTGGGTTGGAGACCTGCACCCAAGCATGTTCTGTTGACTGTGGTAGTCTAGTTGAGATATAGATGGTATGTGGTGCATACAGGATTGGGTTTCCTAGCTGTGACATTCATAACACAGCTGGGCAGACATGTCAGTGTCAGTCAAGCATAGATTGCCTGTAAGCAGCCAAGATGGATACCTGACATCTGCATATCTGTACCAAGGACAGACAGAAATCAACTAGCCAACAGGTTATGCATTAGGATGAATGTTTTGACAAATAGACATCTGACACTGATAGGTATGCCATTACTAAATGACAGCAGCCCTCAATAACATGTCCTATACACAGAGTAGTCTACAGTTAATATCCACATATCAGATCAATATCCAGTAGCAAATACTTAATAACATACAGCTCACACACCAATAACACAATAGTCAGTACTCAGAGTCCAGCTTTGCATGCAGGGGTGTATGGTTCCAGTACTACAATCTGCAATATACTCTTACTTGGGAAAGCACTGTTAATAGTAGTAATGTAATGATGCAATACATGTATGTGTGACTGCATATAACTTGGGATAGTACACATTTATGAAAGACATACAAAGAGAAAAGATTGTTGTACTAGCCATATATACTCAGGTGTCTCATACAGTATACTCACACGTCTTGCTACCATAATGACAGCACATAGAAGCATGTTATGTACATGGAATTAAATACACTTATTAAAGATGTCATTACCCTGCTATTTTCTCAGTCCAAAATGTGATAATGGGTTACCAAGGCTAAGCTACACTTAGCAGGAGTACGCATTGCTTAAATGTAAATGCTAAGCACATTTGCGCAGTGGTAAGCAAAGCTGATACGGTGTAAGCACCTTTTCATTTAATCATACATTAGCACTTCTTACCGTCAGGCAAACACACTTCCAGCTGCTTAATACAGCTTTAATCACTCTGCATCCCACAGTCCTTGTTTTTCCTAGCAACAAAATAAACAGCCCTTTCACGTCTTGAACCCCAAACCCTGTACACTATAGTCACAGCAGTTAACCACTAAGTCATCACATCTGTGAAAATGCTTGTTGTTTTTTCAAATCTATCTGTTAGTACATACACTGAATAGTAGTGAACAACTGCTTTGACTTCTACAATTGTGTAGTACTTGTTAGTGAATATAGTGTTGAATCAGTATGTTGTTATATCTAAATATACACATATCAGACAAAAATGGTGGGATACATCTGGGAGGTTATATACAACACTCGTGTTTACACATAACAAGGATATGTATATATATATATATATATATATATATATATATAAGTGGATTGTTGAGAGACAGCCTTACAAGACTCTCTGCAAATATATAGAGCTGAGTATATTTTTGTATTATTCTGTATTATAGAGCTAAATTGTTACTTAGATATCTGTTGTCTTACTGTTCTGCAAATATACAGATATCAGTATATATTGTTTTGGTTATAATTTGCACTGTGATTCCTCATATCTATCTCTGTTGAAACTGTCTTCCCCCCCCCCTCCCTCATTTTAGTTTCTATAGTTTGTGTGTTAACTCAAGGTTCCCTTAATTTGCTGTTAATAGCAGCCTGCATTTAAAGTGGATTGTTGAGAGACAGCCTTACAAGACTCTCTGCAAATATATAGAGCTGAGTATATTTTTTTGTATTATTCTGTATTACAGAGCTAAATTATTACTTAGATATCTGTTGTCTTACTGTTCTGCAAATATACAGATATCAGTATATATTGTTTTGGTTATAATTTGCACTGTGATTCCTCATATCTATCTCTGTTGAAACTGTCTTCCCCACCCCCCCTGTTCTTGGTTGTAGTTTAAATTTAGTGGCTTTTGCAGTGCCCACCCCACTGTAGATTTGATGTAGGACACTCCCCCAGTCCCATCTCTTTACCGCATTCTACCTAATAAACCCTTTCTGCACTTACTTTTAGTCCTTTTTAATTTAATTACATTTTTTCAAACTGTGTGTGGACTAATATTGCTACATACTCAAGTGTGCCAGCTTGCACTGCATGTGAATTGTTTTTACTACTGTTTTTGCTACTTTTCTGAAAAAAAAAAAATTCTGCTTTTACTGTATTTGTTTCTTCCTACTTTATTTTGCTATTGTGTCATCTTAAAAGTACTCAGTTGTATTTATTACTGCTTGCTGTAACTAATTCTAAGCCTTTTAGTTTAAGCACTTGGGCTTCAGACCAGTTGTTTTACATTAAGAAGGTTTGTGGTCTGCACTGTAGTGGCAGAACAGGTAGCTTACATCCTTCTAAGTTGGGAACTGCTGATTGAGGGCTCAGTGTCTGTTATTCTAAAAGTGTATTAATTCTGGTTTAAGCACTTGGGCTTCACGCCAGTTATTTTACATTAAAAGGGTTCATGGTCTGCACTCTTGTGGGAGGAGAGGCTGGACTCTGCCCTTCTGAGCTGGGAATTTCTGGTTAAAGGCTTATAGTGCCTGCATATTTGAACTGCATCTTACTGAAATTAGTACACCTTCTTTGCTGTAGTGTAGACTAGATCCAGGCCTAGCTTTGTTTGTATAACTTGAGCACTAATCCAGGCATTCTTTAAAGTATTCAATTGTATTTACTACTGCTTGGTAGTAACTTGATTAAAGTGTAGCTATCATTCTAAGTCTTTTGGATTAAGCACTGGGTTTCAGACCAGTTGTTTTACATTAGGAAGGTTTGTGGCCTGCACTGTGGTGGCAGGACAGGTAGCTTACACCCTTCTAAGTTGGGAACTGCTGATTGAGGGCTCAGTGTCTGTTATTCTAAAAGTGTATTAGTTCTGGTTTAAGCACTTGGGCTTCAGGCCAGTTATTTTACATTAAGAAGGTTCGTGGTCTGCACTCTTGTGGGAGGAGAGGCTGGACTCTGCCCTTCTGAGCTGGGAAATTCTGGTTAAAGGCTTATAGTGCCTGCATATTTCAACTGTTTCTTACTGAAATTGGTACACCTTGTTTGCTGTAGCATAGACTAGATCCAGGCCTGCTGAATCTAGCTTTGTTTGTATGCTTGTTGTTTGTTTGCTTGTCATTTCCCTGAAACGCTAATACCACCTAAAACGCAGCTTTTCAGCACTTCTGTGGATCCCTAGTGATATCTGCATTGCTTACTGTACTTATTTCCTTGTTTCACTTAAAAGAAAGTTACTGTTTGTCGTTTTTGCATTTAAGTTACCTGTAACACATTGCATTTAAGTTACCTGGCACTTGCTCACTAAAGCAATTATATAAGTCAGCACTAAAAAATTAAAAGCACTACACCCTCACAAACTCCCCCTGAGAACCTTGTTCCCCATTGGCCCTTTTTTTTCAATTATAAAGGAATTCCCAGGACTATTCTAGCATGTCCAAAGGTCAGTTGTCAATCTCCTCTCCGGTCCACCTGGTGAATCTGGGAATCTTGAGGCAATGTTACAACTGCCTCATGTACACAGACAACCCTCTCCTCCTCCCAACAAATTCCAACACATGTGAGAGATGCATCCATATAGCCAAACTGGAGGCTAAGCTCTCTCAACTCAGTACTGGCATAACCAGTCGGGAGGAGAAGGAAACCACACTCACTACAATTCCAGTCTCACATAGACCTACCACGACAGCAAACCAAACACACAAACACACAAAAACATACTCGGAGGCTCTAAATAAAAATCTGCCTAAGCAGCAGAGACCTCCAAAGCAGACACCCAAGCAACCGCTACCCCAAAACAAAACACGTGCAACACATAGCTCACAAAGCCAGTGTGCCAAACAGTCACAGCCCTTAAGGCTAAACAACACACCTGATACACTTGTAATAGGTGACTCTATCGTCAGGCACACTGAAATCCCGCTCACCAGGCTGAACAAGGAGAAGGTCATGGTGAGCTGCCTGTCGGGCGCTAGGATCCGCCACATAACACAAGCACTCAGGTCACTCCAAGGCAAGTACAAATATGACTCAGTCATTGTCCATGCTGGTGTGAATGACCTGGGAGGTACTCCCTGGACTACATGAAAAGAGACATAGAGGAGCTCTCTGAGCATGTGGCCCAGGCCGGTATGACCCTGACCTTGAGTAGCATCTTACCCTCACCAAGAATGATGCCACAATATGAAGACAAGATGATCAATTTCAACAACTGGCTTAAGTATTGGTGTCATTCAAAGGGGATCCAATGCCTGTCAGCCTGGGATGACATGCTCAAAAAGCCATGATGCTTCACTAGGGACAGCTTGCACCTGTCACCCCTGGGCTTTTGGATATTGACAAAGGCTCTTGCTACCCCCATAGTGCGTTTTTTAGGCAAGGCTCAAAAGACAAACCCACCTCCATAGGTATCACAGGGGATAAGAAACTAAGAGTAATGCTACTCAACGCCAGAAGTCAAAACCTCAAGATGCATGCACTCGAAACTCTCCTTAGCATGGAGAACATTGATATCTGTGCAGTAACAGAAACCTGGTTCAAGGCTCCCGAGAGCACCCCAGCACTACCAGGTTATACCTCATACCAGGCTTTTCGGCCCCAAAACTTGGACCGAACCACAAAAGGAGGGGGAGCATCAATATTCGTCAAAGATACCCACACCTCCAGGTTGGTGGCACAGCACAAAGCATCAGAGACTATCCATATGCAACTAACAGTGGGTAAAACTGCCTTCCAGTTTATAGCCTGCTACAGACCACCCTCCCAAACCCAGGAACCCCACTCGGCCTTCCTGAGAACAGTGGAAAATATGAAGGTCTCTCCAAACACCATTATATTGGGTGACTTCAACTACCCAAACATAGACTGGGAGCATTACTCTAGCTCCAACACCCTAGCCCAAAGGTTCCTAGAATTTATAAACTCAAATGCTATGGAACAACTTGTTACCACTCGCACAAGAGGGGAAAACATACTGGACCTGATCATCACCAACATGGGGACTCTATGCAGACCAGAAGTGTAACCCTCATTGGTAAGATCAGACCATAAACTAATCTCACTGGATATTCACATCCCGACCTCACCTCCTGCCCAGAAAACCACAGTGAAAAACTTCTCTAAAGCAAATTTTACACTCCTCAAAACCGAGGTGGAATCCTTCAAAGCCCCCGGGCCTGTGGAAAATACGGCCCAGACCGCAGAATCCTTTATAAATGCATTCTATGAACACCTTCAGGAATGCATGGATCATGCAATCCCAAATAAAACCAAGACCCAATCCTCCAAAGGCAGACGTCCTGTCTGGTGGACCCCAGCCATAAACAAACTATACAATAGAAGGAGGAAGCTACTAAATGGTAGAGCAAAATCCCAAAAAGGGAAGGCATCTCTGATCAGTATTAGCAAAACACTACGGGCACTCATAAAATCGTCTAAGGCCAGCTTCGAGAGAAAAATTGCACAGGACACTAAGGATAATCACAAGGCTTTCTTTAGTTATGTTAGGAACCTGGGTGGGAATTCCCAGATATGCTCAGAATTAGTCCAAAATGACAACAAATACACCGAACCCACAGACATTGCCAACATCCTAGCTGACAGATTCAGTGCAAACTTTCCCCCCCACCAAAAGGGCAAATGTCTATCCCAGCAGAGTGCTGCCCCCCTGACATCTCAGATGCTCAGGTAAGAGCCGCCTCTCCAAAGCAAAACACAGCATCAATGGGACCAGACAGTGTTCCCGGCTGCGCCCTACATGAACTCCAAGAAGAGCTAAACCCAAACATAAAACTACTGTTCAATCTCAGCCTTACTACAGGATATGTACCCAAAGAGTGGCATACAGCAACAGTGGTCCCTCTCCACAAAGGTGGTGCCTCAACAGATCCTGGAAACTATTGCCACATAAGCCTGACTAGCTTGGTCTGCAAAGCTATGGAAAGGATCATCATGGACCTCATAAATAAAGATATTGGGGACCTACAGACACTGGATCCTACCCAGTTTGGCTTTGTTAAGGGCAGATCCTGCCACTTAAACCTGGTTGATTTCTTTGAAGCAGTCACCAAGGCCATTGATGAGGGGAAGGTGGTCCACACAGCCTACCTGGACCTCGCAAAGCCTTGATACAATACCCCACTCGAGCATTA
>NC_056727.1:174064173-174084173 GCF_019279795.1 Protopterus annectens | reverse complement strand
GTATATGTTGTAAGAGGTATTTCCAACTACCCTCTGTGATGCTGTTTGTCAAACACCCACATGAAGTCCTGCTCACAGTGAAGGAAAAGGGCCAACACCCACATGAAGTGCTTAGTTGTAGGAGTGTGTTTCCATGCAACTGGCTATAGGAATGATACCACCGCTGTTCCATATGCAATTAGCAAGTGGGGGACTGCAATTCATGCACAGGCCATCAGCTAATCATGAGCATTACTTACAAAACTCAAGCTGCTGCCTATGCCAAACAGATGTACTTTTCCACATCCACCAGAGAGAGAGAGAGAGAGAGAGAGAGAGAGAGAGAGAGACAGAGACAAAGTAAGAAAAGAAGGGAGTAAGAGAGTAAGAGCCAAGCATGTTTGTGTATGATCCATGGGTGGAGAGAGGTATCTGGGTATTTTAACGGTTGCCTATATTGTTTACTAATCAATATTGTGACATAATAATTGCACATGGCTGTACATATTTATGGCTGAGGATTGTCTACAACACCCTCTACAGTTTTTGAAAACTGTTGGCCTTGTAATGTAAACAATGGGACATATAGGTCCTGAATATAATGATGTAGCAAAACGCACACTGCAATGGATCTTGTCATTACACAATCACCCCACCGGCCATGCAGGATACTGATGACACACACACAAACACACACTTATCAGTACTGAGTTTAAAACCCCCTACCTGACTATGTATTGCTATTACAGGGTTACAAGTTTATTGCATGTGCCACAGAGTTTACATGGTGGATAGTTGCCCAAAGGTATCTTTGAACTTGAGTGACATCAGCAACAGTGCTAAAGGAGGGATAAAGGAAGTGTAGTAAGTGTGAATGTCTCCAAAAGCAGGTGTCAATGAAGACGCACACACGTTCTCGCAGGCAAACACACACATTATCATAGTTGGCAGGATCAGGATTAGAACTCTTACCTAACTAGTTTGCTATATTACAGTATTACACAGTTATCACAAGGATCACAGAGCTTATATGGCTGATACATGGCCAAAGGGTTATTTCAAGGTGAATGACATCAGCAGGTGTGCTAAAGTAGGGCAATGGGAGATGTAGTGATTGTGAATGGCTTCAAAATTATTAATCTCCACACACACACACACACACACACACACACACACACACACACACACACACACACACACACACACACACACACACACACACACACACACACACACACACACACACACACAGTACTGAGATGCATAGGTTTATTGCTTCACAAGTGTGTAGTAGGTGAATGGGCCTGAAGGCTGTACAAGGGTAGGCAAAAGGAATACCTTAGCATCAGGCCACAAGACAATGGTCGCCAGTGTGGCTCAGAGGTGTAGTCCCTGGAGTGGTCCCCAAAGCTGGGCATTGTATTCAACATCTACTCCTCTGGGTTACTATTGTGGGTGGCCAGTGATGTGCACTGCTTCCCATGTATGTCATCTATATTCCATAACATGGACAGTGTCTGGGTTGTGCACATGTCCCACGTGCATTTTCTTTGACATGTGGAAGTGTACTTGAGGTTTCTGGGGCATGTTGTGTGTGCAGATTGTTACCTTCTGATGTAGCATTCCTGACCTCATTTGGTAAGACCTGGCAATGGAACTGAGGTTGTGCTTGCACCTACATTGACAGCATGATACAGGTATTCAGTGGAGTTAGTGGCATTTATCCATACAAGGCATGTGTATAAAGCATGGTATTCCCTTTGTGGGTTACATTTGCAGACTTTACAGTTGTTGCAGGCATCCAGTGGGGAACATAGCAAAAGGACAGCTGTAAGCATTTATTTGCCTACTGCAGGGATGGAACAGGATGCCATGTCCTTTTACTTGCTGTATAGCATACACTCAGTCAGGATATGTAATACATCACAGCACTTTCTGATGTCAGTGGCACTGTTGTAGTCTACAGGCATGTAGTCCACTGCAATCACACCGTAGTTACTATCTGTGAGTCAATATGCAGGGAACTACCAATACAGTGATTGTTGCCTAGCCAAGTGTGTTTGTGTATGAGACATGGGTAGAGAGTGTTCTCTGAGTAATAGAAGGGTTGCCTATATTATTCACCAATCTATAATGTCACATGTAGGGCTATGGATTGTCTACACCAGCCTCTCTGGTGTTTGACTTCTGTTTTCCTTGTAAGGTGGACATTGTGACATATACTAGGTCCTCAACATAATAATTTAAAAAAACTTGCCCCACAATGCATCTTGTTATTACACACTCACCTCCACACAGGATACTGATGACACACACACACATTTGCCAATACTGAGATTCAAACTCCTACCTAGCTATGTACTGCTACTATAGTGTACCACATTTATCACACATGCCACAGAGCTTATAGACTGGATGATGTCCCAAGGTACTTCTAAGATGAGGAACATCACCAGCCCTTGTAAATACTGGTATTGGGTGATGTAGTGGGTGAGAGATCCCAAAAATAATTTTACCCTAAACATACATTTACATTTGCCAGGGGTGAGGTTCAAACCTCTATCTAACAATCTTTACGGACCATTATGGGTACACATGTACCACATGCACCACTGACCTGACATGCTTTAGGGTTGGCAACAGGTACTTCTAAGGTGGATGATATCTGCAGGACTGCTAAAGTCAGGCTCTAAGATGTGTACTGGGTGTAAATTGGGCCAAAATCTTTGAGGTACACACAGAAATATATAAACGCACAGACACTTGCCACAGATGAGACTCAAACCCATACTTGTGTAGTTACTGCTACTACATTGTTCCACATTTATGGTATGTGCCATGGAGCTTATAGGACTGGCCCTTCTCCAAAGGGGTATCTCAAGGTGACTGACATCAGCAGGCTTGGTAAAGTAAGACAATGGGAGGTGTAGGGACTGTGGATGGCCTCAAAATCATTAATCTTTACATATATACACACACACAGTTGCCATGTCTGGGGTTAGAACTCCCACCTAACTAGCGTGTTACACTGTAGTATTACGCAGTTACCACACATGCCATAGAAGCTATGCATCTGGTCCTTGTCCAAAGTGGTATTTCAAGGTGACTGACAGCAGGCTTGCTAAAGTAGGACAATGAGAGGTGTAGTGACTGTGAATGGCTTCAAAATCATTAATCGCTACACACACACAAACACACATACAGAGTTTTACAGTTGCCATATCCGGAATTAAAATTCCTACCTAACTAGCATGTTATACTATAGCATTACGCAGTTTTCACATGCTCCACGGAGCATATAGGGCAGGCCCTTGTCCAAAGGGGTATTTCAAGGTGACTAATATCAACAGGCTTGCTAAAGTAGGGCAATGTGAGGTGTAGTGACTTTGAATGGCCTCAAAATCATTAACCTCCACACACACACACACACACACACACACACACACACACACACACACACACACACACACACACACACACACACACAGTTTCACAGTTGCCACATCTGGGATTAGAACTCCTAACTAACTAGTATGTTACACTATAGCATGCAGTTATCATACATGCCACGGAGCATACGATAACTGCGTACACAGTTAACGTACGCGCCATGGAGCTTATAGGGTTGGCCCTTGTCCAAAGGGGTATTTCAAGGTGACTGACATCAGCAGGCTTGCTAAAGTAGGGCAATTGGAGGTGTAGTGACTGTAAATGGCCTCAAAATCATTAACCAATAGACACACACACACAAGTTTCACATTTGCCATGTCTGGGATTAGAACTCCAATGTAACTAGTATGTTACACTGTAGAATTACACAGTTATCGCATGCACCATGGAGCATATAAGGCTAACCCTTGTCCAAAGGGATATTTCAAGGTGACTGACATGAGCAGACTTGCTAAAGTATGACAATGGGAGGTGTAGTGACTATGAATGGCCTCAAAATCATTAATCTCTGCACACACACACACACACACACACACACACACACACACACACACACACACACACACACACACACACACACACACACAGTTTTACAGTTGCGATGTCTGGGATTAGAACTCCTAAATAGAACTCCTGAATAACTAGTATGTTACACTATAACATTACACAGTTATCATACATGCCACAGAACTTATAGGGCTTGAGTTTGTCCAAAGGGGTATTTCATGGTGACTGATATCATCAGGCTTGCAAAAGTAGGGAATGGGAGGTGTAGTGACTGTGAATGGCCTCAAAGTCGTTAATCTCTGCACACACATACACAAACACACACAGAGTTTCACAGTTGCCATATCCGGGATTAGAACTCCTACCTAGTTAGTATATTACACTACAGCATTACACAGTTATTGCAAGCACCACAGAGCTTATGGTGCTGGAAATTGGCCAGAGGGTTATTTCAAGGTGATTGACATCAACATGAGTGCTAACATGGGCAATGGGAAGTGTGGTGTGTGTCAATGGGCCATAAACTATCCTCTGGAAACACGCACACACAACACTCAGTCACACACAACTTTATGTTTGACAGGACTGGGTATACAAATGCTAGATGAATACTGATTTGTACTATCATGTTACACAGTTATCAAAAGCACCACAGACACTATAGGGCTGAGGGCTACGAAAAGCAAATGTCTACAGTGATTGACATTGGCACATCATATGATATTGGCCAATTGGATGTTTGGTGGGTGGGACAGGCCTCATGATGGCAATCTCTTTGTCACTGTCTGTCTCTCTCTTCCCCACTTCTGTGTATGTGTGTGTGTGTGTGTGTGTGTGTGTTTGACCTATCATAGTGTGTAGGCCATGGATATGTGTGAGTATTCCTATCCAATGTGTGTGCAAAGTATGAATGATGTGCAATGTGGTGTGTGTGCACAGACATCTGCGACTGACAGATATGTATAGTCCACTGTTACTGTCAGACATGGGCTTCATTTCTCTAAGTGTAGAAGCATGCCCAGTATGACCTTCTGTATTGAGTGTGTGACTCCATTTCAGGTAGGTTGTATTCCAGTGCAGGATTTTGTGTTCTGCACCTACAGCTAGCAACCTGTTTCTGCAGGATATCTGTAGATAGGTTGACAATATGGCATCACAATGGGCGAAAGATAGTGGGATACTGTAACTTTTGTGTCTGTGCTGCTTGTTTTACATGGTTGGTGTTAGCAGAGATATTCAAACATATGTAATGTTTTACACTGTGATGTATTATGTGATCAACTACTGACAGATATACTTATTTGCTCACAGTTATTTCCTGGGAAATACAAGATGAATGAAGCTGTGTCCAACATTGTGGTCTGCAGCCTACATATTCTTGCACACTCATGTCATTCTGGAGGGGTAACTGTAGACACTTGCTGATGGGTCTGCGTAAATGGTCCAACACCTTGGTACTGTGGTGGCTGAGGATCCCCTGCTTGTACATCTATTGACATAACAGAATGACCATATCCTGCTGTGGCCAAACCTCTCAGCTGTACAGATTCACCCAGGTTACCCAGAGGCAGGGCTCATATATCTGGTCAGTTTCCCTTTATATTGTGGTTTACAAGCAAATTTCTAGCCACCCATTACTGGGTTTGCAGGCAGGGGTAGTATGGGCACACATCAGACTTTCAGACTTCACACACTTCATGGCATCCATGCTTCTACACACCCCCACTCTGTTATTCTGTCCCCTTCCTAACATTATGCAAGCAATATCTGAGAATTATCCTTATAGTTGTCCCTTAATCCCAGTGGTATTTAGGGGTTGGTCCACAGTTCATGCAGTAGGACATGGTGGGCATGCTACTGGGATTTGTCGACATGACCTTGCATTTGTGTTCTGTGGACTGTGTTAGGTTGTTAGTTGGGACCCCATGAGATAACATATATTGGTAGCATAGGTGAGTCACCGGCCTTTGACAGAGGACTGTAGGGCATTTTGTAGTAATGCAGGCCATCTGTAGCAGGCCAGTGCATTCTGTCACTCCTACAGTCCAAGGCTGCGAGCCACTGGATTCCCCTGGGGTGACAGGGTAAGTGTGCGAGGTGTTAATAGCAAAAGTTCCTGTCCATATTAATACATTGTTCTGGATGCTGGCAGGGTGTTGTTTACAGCCACGGACACCTCTTCAGCATGCTGCATTCTGTGGGTATACCCACAAAGAAGTGGGGGTCATATTGTACTCATTCCCAACAGCAGGGATATGACCTGCTATAAACCTGTGGCCAATGGTGGGGTGAGCAGTGTGCATGTGTGATATAGAAGCTTCTTACAGCTGACTCATAGATATACCTGGGAGATTCCCCTTATGCTGCCTTGTGCGGGGACATAGGCAGTCTCTCATTACTCATTACTGTGCCTTTTGTGGTCTGTCAGTGTTTGGCCAGACTACATCAGTATTCCATACTACACAGACAACTAATGTGCTGCTAACCTGTATGTACAATTCCAAAGGTGTGTGCAGTTAACAGTTACATATTATGTACTCTGTCTAAGGTACTTCCACCTGTGTTCTGCGTGTATGTCTGGGCCCACATTCATGGCATGTCCTTCTTTCAGATGGTGACAGATATTGACATCTGAACAGTGAGTATGGATGACTGCTGAATTGGGTCTTGCTGGGATGCATTGTGGTTGGCACTGCAGTTGTCAGAACATGGCCCTGTCATTGACAGTACTGGCCATAGGCCACTGAGACACAACCCTCCATGTCTACATGCTGACCACTTCCGCACAATATACAACACACAACAATCTAACACACAGACCCCTGCATATTGTACACATGCAACAATCTATCCTGTAAATTGGGCCAATTCAGGTAATCTGTGCTCCACTGTTATTAAACCCACACTTACACGTTACTGCATTTTTACATAGGATTGTGGGGGGGGGCACACCTGACAACTATGAACATTTTCTGTGACTGCACTGGTATTTCAGGTACTCTGTTGGCTTCCATTTCTTTTTGTAGTTTTGTATTCTGACCTAACATGCAGACTAGTGGCATATCAGGAGAGTACATATCTTAGGTTTTATTGACCTACATTTCAGTTTCAGCCTTCTTACCCTTCAGAACTAACATAAAACTGCCTGATCTGTTGTAGTCTGTGGGGGCTGTTCTCCATTGCCATCCGTTGGAGGCCTTAGCACAGCCTTTCTTTATGGTCATCTACACATGTCCTGCTGGCTGAGGCTGTTGTTGGGTATGTGAGCCCCCCTGACATGCATGTGTGTGTCCTGTGGACACACATTTGGGCCACCACATGTACTGCAGTGGGATTTGTCACCTTGTCGAGTACTGCCTACTTTGTTGACACCAGTATTTGTTATGGATTTCATGCTGCCCATATAGGTGTCCCCTATCTGCTGCCATCCCATTCAGCCACCTGATTCCCTTGTATGCTCATATACATACCATAGATACAACTAGCAGAACATACTACTCCATTCAGCAATTGATAGGAAGTGTGACTTACCATGTGACTGTGCCAGTATTGAGGATGGAGCTGGAGGCTGACTATGTCAGATGCACATAGTACACTCTCTAAACATGGCAAAGCACAGGCAGTTTCATGTTTGGCATCCCTTTTACTGTATGTGCGAGTCAGAGAGAGGTGTCATTCCCTGGGTCCCTACCGTGTCAGTGTATGTGCTATGCGTTGCTTCTTTGCCAAAGCCTGGGAATACTGGGCATGCCTCCTTCTGCCTACATTGGAAGGCTCGGGTTGTTCCTCCTCCAAGTCACTCTGTGCCTGTGCTGGCCTTGGCAATGGGGGGGGTTGTGTGGCCCTGTCCTATGCTGTTCCTGTTGCTGCTGTTTCCACAGGATCATACTGTGTAGCATGGCACATACAATGAAAATTTGTGTACATGTAGCTAGGGAGTACTGCAAGGCTCCACCGGATATGTCCAGGCACCGGAACTGTGACTTGAGCATCTCAGACACCTGCACTATTATGATTCTGGTTTGTGCATGTGCCTCATTATGGAATTCATGTTCGGGTGTCTGTGCATTTTTGATGGGTGTCATCCGCACGAACCACCATCCTCCACTAGGTGGCCATATGAGATGTCTCCAGTGGCAAATTTCTGGTACAGCTGTGTCATATGCCAGATGTGGGAGTCGTGATAGCTTCCAGGGCTGCCAGTACACACATTCATGATAATGCCCTGGGCATAGCACACGACCTGGCAGTTGATGGAGGGGAAGTTCTTGCAGTTTATGTAGACCCTACCCCTCTCACCAGGTGGTGTTTTGATGTGTATGTGCATGCAGTCTATAGCACCCACTACCTCAGGGTATTCTGCTATTTGGCAGAAGAGACACATATTGCTGGTCAATGCCTCACAGATGTTGATGAAATATATGTGCTCACTGGCATGTGCTGACATGGCATCCAGGAACTGGTGGAGTACCCTGGATGCTGATGCCTGTGAGATCCCCATGATATCCCCAGTTGGCCTTTGGAAGGTACCTGTGGTGAGTATTATTAAGCCTACACATACCTTGGTATTGGGATGGGTTCCCCTCTATTGGTTCTGTGTGTGAGGCATGGCCGGCACAGCTCAACAAATTGCTGTAAGATGTCCCTGTGGGAGGTTGGCATAATGGGTGGGTAGTCTTTACTTACAAACAACATAGGCGGGGTTTGATTCTCACATGAGGTAATTGGCTAGGCTGAAAATGGCCCACAAGGGCAGTTAGCCTAGTACTAGCCTATGAACCTATGAACCTATAGAGCTCCACTATCTCCAGCTCATGTAGCTCCTGGTAGGTTACCCTGGGTCTGCACACTCTTCTCCTTCTCTTCACTGTGGGTTGGTCATCAGCATTCTCATCCTCACCACCCTCAGCCTCTTCCACATATTGATGTATGAGAGCCACAGCAGCCCCTATCATTTTGTTAGTTTTAACAAGTAAAATTTCCCTGTCTGTGTACACCAGTGGTGTAGAGTCTGTGGGGAAAAACAGAGTGAAAGGTGTTTGCGTAGTTTATAGTAGTGTGTTGGGTTAGGCTGCTTCCTGTGTATTTGGCTGATTCTGATACATTTCACCTGCCAGCTTTGCTAGTTCTCCTTGATTGCCATCCTACTGCTGTTTTCCCTTCCCATTGCCTTCCTGTTTAATCCCAGAGGCGCGGCGCGCATACTCAGTGCTCAGATGTGAACAGAGCTGCTATTTCCTGTGTTTTTTCTTTTTGTTTAAATCCTTGTGCATGGCACGCACACCCATTTAGGCAATGTAAACACTGCTAGGCAGCCTCAGACACCCCCCTTCTTTAGCTATGCTTAGCTAAGGGCAAACACTGGACACAGAGCTCCAATAAGCTTACAACATGTATAACACTCTCCCTTATGAGTTCATCTACTTCTTATGCTTATACCATGGTGTTGCTACACCCACAAGGTTGGGTACAAGCTAACACTGAGGAGAAATCTGTGATTCAGCATCAGTCCCCTCATTTGCATAGAACTAACTGCTAATGCATGGTTATAAAACTGACACTCAGCCTTCCCCCTTAGCAGCCACTATTCCATGGTATTGTTGTCTTATGCTTGCCATTGACTATTATGGCAGAATGCTGATGTTGGTTTAAAACCCTATTTCTAAATTTTTTCATTATTTTCAGGCCGATCACGTTTGCGCACCACTGCCCTATGCTTAAACAGCCGAAATCGGCCAAAGAAAAATAAAAGTTATTTTTTATAATTTTGCAACTATTTCCCATGCCAATGGCCATATATTTGGTCATGGGCATGCCTACTACATTGAATGCATGCTTTCTTTTGAGCTGTCATGCCTCTGTTTTGTAATTTGCAGAAACGTATTTGGTTAGTAGCTGAATACATTTCTGCAGGTTACACTATTCCTGCACAGATGCCTGCCTGTTTTCTGGATCGCTAATTCATCTAATTTTCAAGGTTTTCACCAGCAATTAGCATACAGGAGCTGTGTCCAAGCAGGAATAGTGTAGGAGCACTTGTGCACATCCCGGAAGCTCGTTCCTGGATCGCTCGTCTGCCATATTGCGTACAGCAGCTCTTGCACTATTCCTGCATGCCGTGCACAGCTTGCTGAATCCCGGGGATAATGTTTAGAATTATGGCAGGATGTTCCAGTGTCCTAATTAAAATATCTGATTTGCACAATAACCATGGACCATTAAGGAAATCCAGCTAACAAAGCTGTCATATTTTCTCATTAGTCCATATCTTGAATTGAATGAGCCCACGCAACATCAATGAAGTTATCTGAGTCAACAAATCAATTTAAGCAGGGATGGGTGACAGAAAAGAACCTTTTTAATTTTCTCCCTAAACTCCACCACAGGCAGCCTCTCAAAAAAGCATACCTCTTTATAATGTAGAGTCATTGCCATGAGACAAACTAAAATAAAAAAAGCAGTCTCATAACAGGAAACAGGAAAAGTAGAGCAGGCAATATTTATTTATTTTTTATTTATTTCTTTAGTCTGGTTAATACATGTCCTCTGGCAGTAGAGGCCCCGAGGAGAAAAGAAAGAAGGAGAAGAAAGAGAAGATACATCAGAATAAGAAAAGAAATTCCTAAAAGAAATTTTTACAAAAAGTGACAAAGAGCAGTGTACAGTTTTAATTTTAAGTTTAAAAGGTAAAGTACTAGATTGATTACAGAGTTCTTAATAAGTTAAGTAGGGAGTTAAACAAAAAGTGAGCGGAAGGAAGGAGTCAGTCAAGCTAAGACAATTTAATCGTCGGTTCAGTAGCGGTAGTGACAAATAGGTAATTAATGAGAGAAAAGAAAAGAAGGAAAGAAAAATGTTAAAAGAGCATAATAGAAGATATAACAAGATATATGGTAGTTAAAGATAGTAAAAGATGAGGAGAAAGGGAAAAAAGAGAGAAAGTGGGGATTAAAATATAGTTAGTGGGTATAAGTATTATGACAAAGTTACAGGTTGGGGATGTCAAATTGGAAAGGAGAGTGGGGAAACAGGATAGAGATGCAATGCCAAGGTAGTAGGATAATATCAATCCTGGAAGGAGCATACACCAGATGCCATTACAAAACAGAAACCATACTGCCTCAGCACACTGACTCAGCCAAAAACTTATTAAACAAAGTCAAACAAAGAACTCAGTCCATAATTATTCAGAAGCTAGAAAAAATGTAGACTATCTTTCCCCAGATAACCAAACACTGCCATCTTGAGTATCATAATCTTAGCATCCCTACATCTTGTGTATAAGAAAAAAAACATGTGTTAAATGCCAAAAATATATGATACGAAGGTCTGGGCTTGAGGCTTGACTACCATTCATTACCTGTGAAGAGTTTTACATGTTTTTTCCATATTCATGGGTCTTCTCTGTGTGCCCTGTTTTCCTTTCACCAATCAAAAACAAAACATGCTGGCTGACTAGATGCATTAAAATGTCTACCTATGTTGCAGGTAGTCTTGCTATTGTAGCCCTGGTTATCATTGAAAAGTAAGGACCATTTCACTTGTCTGATTAACAAATAACACTCAAATTCAAAAATTAAATGTGTTTATTTATTTAATATTTGGGTATATAGACTATTCAGGAAACCCTTTTCAGCAAATAACAATAAAATTCACAATCCATTCTATAGTAAAATATTTGAGTTTGATTATTTATTTATTTATGTATTTATTTATTTATTCGTGTTTGTTAATTTAGTTAACATTTGCCATCTGAGTAAGTAAACTGGTCCCAAGACTCATTTCAGTGATGACCCAAGCAATAATGGAAATTCAAATATTAAAATAAGGCAAGCAAGACAACTAACAGAATACTCAGACAAGTAATAAAACACTTGGCAACGAATGTATACAAGTAAACCTGTAAAGGGTTAGATAATAGTAGGCCTGGGGCAATGGTATGAAATGGAAGCAAATGTCGCCAATCAAACTCTTCCTTCATCACATGCACAGCCAACATGACATATTAAAGTGGAATCAATTATGAAAACATCAACTGGCAAAACTTTCTTTTAACTATGTCTCTTCTTGCTATGTGCTGAATTGACATGTATTTGAAACATAGCACACTGAAGTTATAAAACTCTAAAAATGCATAACAATGACGTTTTGAATATGTATGGCAGATAGTGTTCTTAGACGCTCATGTATTGCATTCCTGAGTTGCTTTTTGATCTCACCAATGGATGTGAGACTATCATGCCATCTATAAACATACACCATGAACTTACTATAGGAATCTAAATGAGACTAAATGTAAAAAGATGACATTATTGCATTGGGGGCAATTACAAAATATAAGGACTCTACCAGGGAAATTAAAAATAATCCAAAGAAACTATTCTGAGAGGATCTGTCACTCAGTTGAAGTAAACCTTTAACACTCAGATCTGTTCAGTGTGAAGTTAAACATAAAGATAACCCCTGGGATTCAGCAAGCGCTGCATGGCATGCAGGAATAGTGCAAGAGCTCCTGCACACAATATGGCTGATGAACAATACAGGAACGAGTTTCAGGATGTGCAAGTGCGCTCCTACACTATTCCTGCATGGACACAGCTCCTGTATGCTAATTACCCCACTTGCAGGTGAAAACCATGCAAATGAGGTGAATTAGCGATCCAGGAAGCAGGCAGGCGTCTGTGCAGGAATAGCGTAGCCTGCAAAAATGTATTCGGCTACTAACCGAATACATTTCTGCAAATTAGAAAACGGAGGCATAACTCCAAAGAAAACATGTATTCAATGTAGTAGGCGATTTCAGCGGTATAAGCATAAGAGGTAGATCATGTCATAAGGGGGAGTGTCATGCATGCTGTAAACTTACTGGAGCTCTGTGGCCTATGTTTGCCCTTAGATAAGCACAACTAAGGAAGGGTGTGTGTGTCTGAGGCTGCCTAGCAGTATTTACATTGCCTAAATGGGTGTGCGTGCCGTGCACTGGGTTTTAAACAAAAAAAAACAAAAATAGGAGCTCTGTTCACATCTGAGTACTGGGTATGTGCGGTGTGCTTCGGGGCTTAAACGGGAAGGCAATGGGAAAGGAAAACAGCCGTAGGAAGGCAATCAAGGAGAACTAGCATAGCTGGTGGGAGAAATGTATCAGAATCAGCCAATTACACAGGCAGCAGCACATCCCAGCACACTACTATAAACTATGCAAACACCTTTCACTCTTATTTTGCACACAAACTCTACACCACCGGTGTATACAGACGGGGAAATTTTACCTGACAAAACTAACAAAATCATAGGGGCTGCTGTCATTCCCATACATCAATATATGGAAGAGGCTGAGGGTGGTGAGGATGAGAATGCAGATGACCAACCCACAGTGAGGAGAAGGAGAAGAGTGTACAGACCCAGAGTAACCTACAGGTGGCTACATGAGCTGGAGATAGTGGAGCACTATAGGGTGGACAGGGACATCCTACAGCAGATTGTTGAGCGGTGCTGGCCATGTCTCACACACAGAACCAACAGAGGGGAACCTATCCCAGTGGATACCAAGGTATGTGTAGGCTTAAGAATACTAGCCACATGTACTTTCCAAAGGCCAACTGGGGATATCAAGAGGATCTCACAGGCATCAACATCCAGGGTACTCCACCAGTTCCTGGATGCCATGTCAGCACATGCCGGTGAGCACATATATTTCCTCAACACCCATGAGGCGTTGACCACCAATATGCTTCTCTTCCACCAAATAGCAGAATACCCTGAGGTAGTGGGTGTTATAGACTGCATACACATACACATCAAAGCACCACCTGGTGAGTGGGGTAGTATCTACATAAACCACAAGGGCTTCCCCTCCATCAACTTCCAGGTCATGTGTGATGCCCAAGGTATTATCATGAATGTGTGTGCTGGCAGCCCTGGCAGCTATCACGGCTCCCACATCTGGCATATGACACAGCTGTATCAGAGATTTGCCAGTGGGGACATCCCATATGGCCACATAGTGGTGGATGCTGATTTCGCACTGGAGCCATGGCTCATGACACCCATCAGAAATGCACACAAACCCGAGCAAGAACTCCATAATGAGGCACATCACAAACCAGAATCATAGTAGAGTGTGTGTTTGGGATACTCAAGTCACAGTTCCGGTGCCTGGACATATCTGGTGGAGCCTTGCAGTACTCCCTAGCTATATGTACACAAATTTTCATTGTATGTACCATGCTACACAGTATGATCCTGCGGAAACAGCTGCAGCAGGAACAGCACAGGGCAGGGCCACACAGCCCCCCCCCCCATTGCCAAGGCCAGCACAGGCACAGAGTGATTGGGCGGAGGAACAACCTGAGCCTGCCCATGTAGGCAGAAGGGGGCATGCCCAGTATGCCCAGACTTTGGCAAAGAGGTAATGCATAGCACATACACTGACACAGTAGGGACCCAGGGATGCCAAACATGACACTACCCGTGCTTTACCATGTATAGGGAGTGTACTATGTGCATCTGACATAGTCAACTCTCCAGCACAATCCTCAATACTGGCACAACCACAAGGTAAGTCACTCTTCCTATCAATTGCTGAATTGAGTATTATGTTCTGCTAGTTGTATCTATGGTATGGATGTGAGCATGCAAGGGAATCGGGTGGCTGAATGGGATGGCAGCTGATAGTGCACACCTATATGGGCAGCATGAAATCCATAACAAATACTGTTGTCAACAAAGTAGGCAGTACTAGACAAGGTGACAAATCCCACTAAAGTACATGTGGTGGCCCAAATGTGTGTCCATAGGACACACAAATGCATGTCAGTGGGGCTCACATACCCAACAACAGCCTTAGCCAGCAGGACATGTGTAGATGACCATAAAGAAAAACTGTACTAAGGCATCCAGTTGTTGGCAATGGAGAACAGTCCCCATCCAGACCTACACAGAAGACTACAACAGATCAAGCAGTTGTATGTTAGTTCTGAAGGGTAAGACATCTGAAACTGAAATGTATGTCAATAAAACCTAAGATCTGTACTCTACTGATATGCCTCTAGTCTGCAAGATAGGTCAGAATACAAAACTACAAAAAGAAATGGAAGCCATCAGAGTACCTGAAATACCAGTACAGTCATAGCAAATGTTTACAGTTGTCAAGTGTGCCCCCCCCCCCATCACAATCCTATGCAGAAATGCAGTAACATGTAAGTGTGGGTTTAATAACAGTGGAGCACAGATTACCTGAACTGGCCCAATTTACAGGATAGATTGTTGCATGTGTACAATATGCAGGGGTCTATGTGTTAGGTTGTTGTGTATTGTATATTGTGTGGAAGTGGTTAGCATGTAGGCATGGAGGAGAGTGTCTCAGTGGCCTATGGCCAGTACTGTCGATGACAGGGCCATGTTCTTACAGCTGCAGTGCCAACCACAATGCATCCTAGCAAGACCCAATTCAGCAGTCATCCGTACTCACTGTTCGGATGTCAATATTTGTCACCATCTGAAAGATGGACATGCCATGAATGCGGGCCCAGACATACACGCAGTACACAGATGAAAGTACCTTAGACAGAGTACATAAACTGTCAACTGCACTCACTTTTGGAATTGTACATACAGGTTAGCAGCACATTAGTTGTCTGTGTAGTATGAAATACTGATGTAGTCTGGCCAAACACAGACAGACCACAAAAGGCACAGTTATGAAGTAATGAGAGACTGCCTATGTCCCCGCACAAGGCAGCATTAAGGGGAATCTCCCAGGTATATCTGTGAGTCAGCTGCAAGATGCTTCCATATCAGACATGCACTCAGCTCACCCCACCATCAGACACAGGTTTATCACAGGCCATATCCCTGCTGTTGGGTATGAGTACAATGTGACCCCACTTCTGTATGGGTATACCCATAGAATGCAGCATGCTGAAGAGGTGTCCCATGCAGGTGTGTCCCTAGTTGTAAGCAACACCCTGCCAACAGCCAGAACAATGGATTAATATGGACAGGAACTATTGCCATTAACACCTTGCACACTTACCCTGTCACCCCAGGAGAATCCAGTGGCTTGCAGCCTGGGACTGTAGGAGTGACAGAATGCATTGGCCTGCTACAGATGTCCTGCATCACTACCAAATGCCCTACCAAATGACCTGTGTCTTACCCATACTGCCAATGTATGCTATCTCATGGGGTCACAACTAACAACATAACACAGTCCACAGAACAAAAATGTAAGGTCATGTCGACAACTCCCAGTAGCATACCCACCATGTCCTACTGCATGAACTGTGGACCAACCCCTAAATACCGCTGGGATGAAGGGAAAACTATAAGGATATTTCTCAGATATCACTTGTATAATGTTAGGAAGAGGATAGAATAACAGAGTGGGTGTGTAGAAGCATGGACACCATGTAGTGTGTGAAGTCTGAAACGCTGATGTGTGCCCATACTACCCCTGCCTGCAAACCCAGTAATGGGTAGCTAGAAACCTGCTTGTAAACCACAATGTAAAGGAGAACTGACCAGATATATGAGCCCTGCCTCTGGGTATCCTGGGTGAATCTGTACAGCTGAGAGGTATGGCCCAGCAGGATATGGTCATTCTGTTATGTTGATAGATGTGCAAGCAGGGGATACTCAGCCACCACAGTACCAAGGTGCTAGACCATTTACACAGCCCCATCAGCAAGTGTCTACAGCTACCCCTCCAGAATGGCATGAGTGTGCAAGAATATGTAGGCTGCAGACCACAATACCGGACACATCTTCATTCATCTTGTATTTCCCAGGAAATAACTGTGAGCAAATAAGTATATCTGTCAGTAGTTGATCACATAATACATCATAGTGTAAAACAGTACATATGTCTGAATATCTCTGCTAACGCCAACCATGTAAAACAAGCGGCACAGACACAATAGTTACAGTATCCCATTATCTTTCACCCATTGTGACGCCATATTGTCAACCTATCTACAGATATCCTGCAGAAACAGCTGTAGGTGTAGAACACAAAATCCTGCACTGGAGTACAACCTACCTGGAATGGATTCGCACACTCAATACAGAAGGTCATACTGAGCATGCTCCTATACTTAGAGAAATGAAGCCCATGTCTGACAACAAAATACAGAAGATCATACTGGGCATGCTCCTACATTTAGCAAAATGAAGCCCATGTCTGACAACAAAATGCAGAAGGTCATACTGGGCATCCTCCTACACTTAGAGAAATGAAACCCATGTCTAACAACAACAGTGGACTATACATAACTGTCAGCCACAAATGTCTGTGCACACACCCCACATTGCAAACCATTCGTGCTTTGCATACACATTGGATAGGAATACTTACACATATCCAAGGCCAACACACTATAATAGGTCAAACATACAAACACACACAGATATGGGGAAGATAGAGACAGACAGTGACAAAAGGATTTCCATCATGAGGCCTGTCCCACCCACCACACATCCAATTGGCCAATATCACATAATGTACTGATGTCAATCACTGAAGACATTTGCATTTGGTAGCCCTGAGCCCTATAGTGTCTGTGGTGCTTATGATAAAAGTGTAACATGATAGTATAAATCAGTATTCATCTAGCATTTTTATACCCAGTCCTGTCAAATGTAAAGTTGTTTCTGACTGAGTGTTTTGTGTGTGTGTGTGTGTGTGTGTGTGTGTGTGTGTGTGTGTGTGTGTGTGTGTGTGTGTGTGTGTGTGTGTGTGTGTGTGTTTTCAGAAGAATGGTTTATGGCCCATTCACACACACTGCACTTCCCATTGCCCATGTTAGCACTCATGCTGTCAGTCACCTTGAAATAACCCTCTGGCCGAACCTCAGCCCCATAAGCTCTGTGGCACTTGTGATAACTGTGTAATGCTATAGTGTCGCATGCTAGTTAAGTAGGAGTTCTAATACCAGACATGGCAACTGTGAAACTCTGGGTGTGTGAGTAGAGATGAATATTTTGAGGCCATTCACAGTCACTACACCACCCATTGCCCTACTTAGCAAGCCTGTTTATGTCAGTCACCTTGAAATACCCCTATGGAGAAATTGAAGCCCTGTAAGCTCCGTGGTGGGTACGATAACTGCGTAATACTATTGTGTAACATACTAGTTAAGTAGACCTTCTAATCTCAGACATGGCAACTGTGAAACTCTGTGTGTGTAGAGATTAATGCTTTTGAGGCCATTCACAGTCACTGCACCTCCCATTGCCTTACTTTATCAAGCCTGCTGATGTCAGTCACCTTGAAATACCCCTTTGGAAAAGGTCCAGTTCTATAAGCTATGTGGCGCTTGCAATAACTGCGTAATGATATAGTGTAACATACTAGTTAGGTATGAGTTCTACTCCCAGACATGGCAACTGTGGTCGTGTGTGTAGAGATTAATGCCTTTGAGGCCATCCACAGTCAATACATCTCCCATTGCCCTACTTTAGGAAGCCCGCTTATGTCAGTCACCTTGAAATACCCCTTTGGACAATGTCCGGCTCTATAAACTCCGTGGCACTTGTGATAATTGTGTAATGCTATAGTGTAACATACTAGTTTGGTAGGAGTTCTAATCCCAGACATGGCAACTGTGAAACTCTGTGTGTGTGTGTGTGTGTGTGTGTGTGTGTGTGTGTGTGTGTGTGTAGAGATTAATAATATTGAGGCCTTTCACAGTCACTACACCTCCCATTGCCCTACTGTAACAAGCCTGCTGATGTCAGTCACCTTGAAATATCCCTTTAGAGAAAGGCCACCCCTATAAGCTCTGTGGCATGTGTGATAACTGCGTAATGCTGTAGTGTAAATTACTAATTAGGTAGGAGTTCTAATCCCAAACATAGTTACTTTGTGTGTGGAGAGTAATGATTTTGAGGCCATTCACAGTCACTACACCTCCCACTTCCCTATTTTAGGAAGCCTGCTGATGTCAGTCACCTTGAAATACCCTTTTGGAAAAGGTCCAGCTCTATAAGCTCAGTGGCGTGTGTGATAATTGTGTAATGCTATAGGGTAACATACTAGGTAGGTAGGAGTTTTAATCCCAAACATGACAAGTGTGTGTGTGTGTGTGTGTGTGTGTGTGTGTGTGTGTGTGTGTGTGTGTGTGTGTGTGTGTGTGTGTGTGTGAGAGAGAGAGAGAAAGTGTGTGTGTCTTTGATAATACCTGACATTATGGACATTCACACTTACTACTCTCCCCTTACCCCTCCTTTAGCACTGCTGCTGATGTTAGTCACCCTCAAAGATACCTGTGGAGAGCTGTTTAATCTGTAAGCTCCATGGCACATGCCATAAATGCAGAACAGTGTAGTAACAGTAACTACACAGATATGGGTTTGAATCTCAGCTGTGGCAAGTCTTTGTGCATGTACCTCAAAGATTTTGGCCTCATTTACACCCAGTACACATCTCAGAACCTAACTTTAGCAGTCCTGCAGATATCATCCACCTTAGAAGTACCTGTTGCAAATCCTGACCAAGGTTAGGTCAGTGGTGCATGTGGTAAATACACAACATAATGGTCTGTAAAGTTCTTTAGATAGAGGTTTGAACCTCACCACTGGCAAATGTAAATGAGTGTTTAGGGTAAAATTATTTTTGGAATCTCTCACCCACAACATCACCCAATGCCAGTATTTACAAGGACTGGTGATGTTCCTCACCTTAGAAGTACCTTGGGACAGCATCCATCCTATAAGCTCCATGGCATGTGCAATAAATGTGGTACACAATAATAGCAATACATAGCTAAGTAGGGGTTTGAATCTCAGCACTGGCAAGTGTGAGTGTGTGTGTGTGTGTGTGTGTGTGTGTGTGTGTGTGTGTGTGTGTGTGTGTGTGTGTGTGTGTGTCTGTCTGTCTGTCATCAGTATCATGTGTGGAAGTCGCTGTGATTGTGTAATGATAGGATGCATTGTGGGGTAGATTTTGCTAGATTATTATGTTGAGGACCTAGTATATGTCACAATGTCCACCTTACAAGGACAACAGATGTAAAACAGCAGAGAAGCTGATGTAGACAATCCATAGCCCTACATGTGACATTATA
>NC_056727.1:173990571-174063673 GCF_019279795.1 Protopterus annectens | reverse complement strand
TGCAGATGTTTCTCTCAAGAGACACTGCAACAGAGGAGTAAGCTACTAGAAGTGAAAACTGAAAAAGCTTCACTCAGACCAAAAATGCTAGGGGCTGCCATAGCTGTTATAAGGAGACATATGCAACTTGCTGAGGGTGATGACTATGCAAATGCTGCCAGACAACCCACAGTGAGGAGACGGAGAAGAGTGTACAGGCCCAGGGTCACCTACCAGGGGTTACATGAGCTGGAGATAGTGGAGCGCTATAGAGTGGACAGAGAGCTCCTGCAGCAAATTGTTGAGCTGTGCAGGCTACACCTCACACAGAACCAACAGAGGGGAACCCATCCCAGTGGAAACCAAGGTATGTGTTGGCCTAAGAATACTAGCAAAAGGTACCTTCCAGAGACCAACTGGTGATATGATGGGGATATCACAGGCATCAGCCTCCAGGGTACTGCACCAGTTCCTGGATGCCATGTCAGCACATGTTCGTGAGCATGTATATTTCCCCAATTCCTATGAGGTATTGGCCAGCAATATGTGTCTCTTCCAGCAAATAGCGGAATACCCTGAGGTAGTGGGTGCAATAGACTGCACGCATATACGCATCAAAGCACCAGCCGGTGAGCGGGGTAGGGCCTACATTAACTGCAAGGGCTTCCCCTCCATCAACTGCCAGGTCATGTGTGATGCCCAGGGCATAATAATGAATGTGTGTGTGCTGGCTGCCCTGGAAGCTACCACGATTCACATATCTGGCATCTGACGCAGCTGTACCAGATGTTTGCCAATGGGGACATCCCACATGGTCACTTAGTGGGGGATGCTGGCTATGCACTGGAGCCATGGCTGATGACACCCATCAGAAACACACACACACCTGAACAAGAATGCCATAATGAGGCACATGCACAAACACGAAATGTAATTGAGCATGTGTTTGGGCTGCTCAAGTCATGGTTCCGGTGCCTGGACACATCTGGTGGAGCCTTGCAGTACTCACCAAGTACATGTACCCAAATTGTCATGGTATGTGCTATGCTACATAATATGATTCTGAGAAAACAGCTGCAGCAGGACCAGCGTAGGGCTGGGCCAAACAGCCCCCCACCATTGCCAAGCCAATCACAGGCAGAGCGTGACTCGGAGGAGGAACAACCTGAGCCTGCCCAGTAGGCAGAAGGAGGCGTGCCCAGTATGCCTTGGCCTTGGCAAAGCGGCAACGCATAGCACATACACTGGCTCAGTAGGAACCCAGGAAATGATATCTCTCTCTGACTCACACATATAGTAAAAGGGATGCCTAAGTTGACACAACCTCCTATCAAACATGTACAGGGAGTGTAGTATGTGCATCCAACATAGACAGCCCTGCAGCACCACCTGAGGCATGATTGCCATGTGTTAAGCAATGTAACACCATGTAGTATATGCAAACATGATGACACTGACTAACATCCTACCCTCACCAAGCATGATGCCAGAATATGAAGACGAGATGATCAATTACAATAATTGGCTTAAGTATTGCCATTAGTCAAAGGGGATCCAATGCGTGCCAGCCTGGGATGACATGCTGAGCAAGGCACGATGCTCCACCTCCACAGGTATCACAAGGGATAAGAACCTAGATGTAATGCTACCCAATGCCAGATGTCCAAACTGAAAGATGCATGCAGTCTAAACTCCCATCAGCATGGAGAATGTTGATATCTGTCCTGTAACAGAAAACTGGGTTAAGGCTCACAAGAGCACCCTAACACTACCAGGTTACACCTCATACCGTGCTTTACAGACCCAAAACATGGAACAAACTACAAAAGGAGGGTGAGTAGC
This sequence comes from Protopterus annectens, assembly GCF_019279795.1. Taxonomy (NCBI): domain Eukaryota; kingdom Metazoa; phylum Chordata; order Ceratodontiformes; family Protopteridae; genus Protopterus; species Protopterus annectens. Next base: position 174,061,852 of record NC_056727.1, on the reverse strand, counting down.
AATAATTGTCAAGGATAACCAAACCCCGATGTTGGTACCACAACAAGAAGCAGCATGGATTATCTATGCTCAAGTAACAGTGGCTAAGACTGCCTGCCAGTTTGTAGCCTGCTACAGACTACCCTCCTAATGCCAGGAACTGCACTTGGCCTACACTGGAACACATGGAAATATCAAGCTCTCCAAACAACATTATATTGGGTGACTGAAAATACTCAAACATAGACTGGGAACATTATCCCAGCACCAACACCCTAGGCCAAAGGTTCCCAGAATCCATAAACCAAAATGCTCAGGAACAATGTACCACTCCCACAAGAGGGGTAAGCATACTGGATGTGATAATCAGCAACATGGATACTCTATGGCCAGATGAGAAGTGTATTCCTCACTGGTAAGATCAGACCATAGAGTAATCACACTGGATATTCACAGCTGGACCACAGTCCCTGGCCAGAAAACCACAATGAATAACATGTGTAAAGGAAATGTTGCACTCCTCCAAACTGATGTGGAATCCATTAAAGGCCCTGTGCCTGTGGAAAATATGGGCCACACCTCAGAACCCTTTATAAATGCATTCTATGAACACCGTCAGGAATGCATGGATTATGCAATCCCATATAAAACCAAGGCCCAATACCATACACACAGGCATCTGACATGGTGGACCACAGCCATTACCAAACCATGCAAGAGAATGAGAAAGTCACCACATGATAGAGCAAACCCAAAAAGGGAAGTAATCTCTGATCAGTATTATGGCAATAAAATATGGCCAGTCATAAAATCCACTAAGGCCAGCTACAACAAGTTGAATCTGTGAATCTTGGGCAATGTTACACCTGCCCCATGTACACAGACAACCCCCTCTACCCCCCAAGAAATACAAATATATGTGAGAGATGCAAGCACGTCTCTAAACTGGAGGCTGAGAACTCTCAACTCAGTACTGTCTAAACTAGTCAGGAGGAGAAGGTAACCACACACACCACAAACCCACTCACATAGACCTATCACAACTGCAAACCAAATACATAAACACACAAAAACATTCCTGGAGGCTATAATTAAAAAACACCAAATCAACAGAGGCCTCCAAAGCAGACACCCAAGCAACCACTACCCCCAAACATAGCACATGCAACACATAGTACACAAAGTCAGTGTGCCAAACAGTCACAGCCCGTAAGGACAAACAACATGCCTGATACACTTGTAATAGGTGACTCCATAGTCAGACACACTGAAGTCCCACTCATGTGACTGAACAAGGAAAAGGGTACAGTAAGCTGCCTGTAGGCTGCTACAACCTACCACATAACACAATCATGCAGGTCACTCCAAAGCAAGTACAAATATGACTCAGTCATTGTCCATGCTGGTGTGAATGACCTGAGACGTACCTCCCTGGACTACATGTAAAGAGTCATAGAGGAGCTCTCCGATTATGTGGGCCAGGCCGGTATGACTCTGACCCTGATCAGCATCCTACCCCCACCAAGAATGATGCCACAGTACAAACACAGAATGATCAGCTTTAACAATTGGCTCAATTACTGGTGTCATTCCAAGGGGATACAATGTGTGTCTGCTTGGGATGTCATGCTTGACAAGCCATGCTGCTTTGCCAGGGATGGCTTGCACCTGTCACCCCTGTATGTCTGGATATTGGCTAAGGTTCTTGCCACCTCCATAGTGCCTTTTGTAGGCAAGGCTGAAAAGACAAACCCACCTCCCCAGAAAACATAAGTGGAAAAAACATGAGGGTAATGCTGCTCAATGCCAGATGTCTAAACCACAAGATGCACCCTCTCGAGGCCCTCCCCAGTATGGAGAACATCGATGTCTGTGCAGTGATGGAAACCTGCATCAAGGCTCCTGAAAGCAACCCAGCAATACCAGGTTATACCTCAAATCATGCTTTTCGGCCCCAAAACCTGGACCAAACCACAAAAGGAGGGGGAGTATCCATATTCAGCAAAGATACCCACACGTCCAGGTTACTGGCAATGCACGAAGCATCATAGACCATCCATGTGCAACTAACTGTAGGCAAAACCGCTGTACAGTTTGTAGCATGCTACAGACCACCCTCTCAGACCCAGGAACACCACTCAGCCTCCCTGAAGACACTGGAGAGTATGAATATCTCCCCAAATACCAAACAAGGTACTCACAAATCACCACATAGGTGGTAATCCATTACATATGGAAGAAGTAATCAGGGACCTAGGGACACAAGTGGACAGTAACCCCATATGCAACACTCACTTTGCCAACGTGGCTAGGAAGACCACCTATACTGGCCACCTTATCATGAAAGGATTCACATCTACATCAAGAGAGGTCATTGTGCCCCTATATTCTTCTCTTATCAGGCCCATAAGTAAGTACAATGCCCCATTTGGGATGACAGTTAGAAAGACCTCAAAAGTACCTGACCAAGAGGATAAAGGGTGTCAAACATTTATCATATGCTGCCTGGCTGACAACACCCCAGCTGTATGCAGTCACATACTGCGTACTCATAGGCGATGTATGCCTGATGTACAAGGTCATGTCCAATACAGAATTGATGGACATGCTCCACCTCAGAAAATCCAAAGCCATTAGAGCCGTGAGAGCAACAGATGTCAACCTCAACACATAACTAAATCGGATGTGCTGGAGGGACATATTCCTAACCCAGAGGCTCCCTACATTCTGGAACAGAACCCACTCCATGTTAGGCAGAGGCCCTCACTGACTCTCTTCAACAGGAATCTTGCCAAGTGGATGGGAGGTCGTAGATTTACACTGGGGATCTTCAGTGTGTCGCATCTAGACAGAGGCACAGTAAAGTAAACCCTAAATTGCCAAATATTCACATAGCAAGGGGTGGCAAAAGCCACACACACTCTGGCTAGGCTGATAAATGCCCTAGGGCAGATAGCCCAGTATGAACCTATGAACCTATGGAGATACAAATTGTACAGGACACTAAGGATAATCACAAGGCTGTCTTAACTGATGGTAGGAACCTTGTTGGAAATTCACAGATATGCTCTGAATTACCAAATATTACAAACAATACACCAAACCCACACACATTGCCAACATCCAGCCTGATAGGTTCAGTGCAAACTCCCCCCCCCACAAAATGACAAATATCTATCCCAGCAGAGTGCTGCCCCCCTGACATTGCAGATGCTGAGGTAACAGGCAGCATCTTCAAAGCAAGACACATAGCATCAATGGTACGAGATGGTGTTCTGGGCTGTGTCCAACATGAACTCCAAGAAGAATGGAATGCCAAATAACACTACTGCTCAATTTCAGCCTTACCACAGGATATGTACCCAAAGAGCAGTGTACAGCAACAGTGGTCGCTCTCCACAAAGGTGGTGCATCAATGGATACTGCAAACTATCACCCCATAATCCTGACAAGCTTGGTCTGCAAAGCTATGGAAAGGATCATCATGGACCTCATTAATAAAGATATTGGGGACCTACAGACACTGGACCCTACCCAGCGTGGCTTTCTTAAGGGCAGATCCTGCCCCTTAAACATGTCTGACTCATTTGAAACAGTCATCAAGGCCATTGATGAGGGAAATGTGGTCCACACAGCCTATCTGGACCTTGCAAAAGCCTTCCATACAATACCCCACATGTTCATTATAGATAAGCTCACCAGCTTAAATATAAACCCCTATGTCAGTAGATGGGTTGCAAACCAGCCCAAGGACAGAACTGACATGGTCAGACATGCTGCATCCATGTCAGACTACAAACTAGCTACAACTGGCATCCCACAAGGCTCAGTCCTGGGACCTCCCTTGTATGGTATATATTTCCCATAGGTACAGGCCAACTTGGAAGGACTGTGTCTGAACAAGTTTGCAGAGGACTACAAACTGGGCACCTTATCTGACCCTCCAGCTGACACAAGCATCCTACAAAAGGGCCACATAGAAAAAGACAACTGGTGCCAGAGCCATGTCATCAAGCTAATTGCAGAAAAGTGTATAGTCATCCCCTGTGGATAAACAGTAAGTGCCCACCAATTACCACATAGGTGTTAACCCATTAAGTACTTTAGAAGTAATAAGAGACCTGGGGACACAATTTGATAGATATCTTGCATTTGACAACCATGTGGCTGTAGTGGTTATAGAAACATACCATATACCCACCTAATCATGAAGGTAGTCAGATCTAGATCAGGGGAGGTCATTGTGCCTCTTCAGTCATCCTCCATCAGCCTCACAATTGAGTACAATAGCCCCTGTGGGATGTACCTCAGCAGACACCTCCAGCAACTGGAAAGACCCCAAAAGTATCCCACCAGGAGGATCAAAGAGCTCAAACAGATGCCATGTGTTGCCTGATTAAACAAACCGGAGCTCCACACAGTGCCATACTGCCTGCCCAGAGGCAATCTGTGCCTGATGTATAAAGCCATGTCCAAGCTGGAATCAATGAACATGCTGCACCTTGTACAATCTGAATGCCAGTGAGCTATGCACATGAGAGACCTGAACCCCAGCACTGACATACATAGGACATGCTGTAGTGATTGATCCATAACCCAGAAGCTCACTCCACTCTTGAGTAAACTCCCAGTACAGGTTAGCCAGAGAGTCCCTCATTGACTCTCCTCAACAGGAATCATGATGAGTGGATGGGAGATGGTAGGTTTACCCTGGGTATCACTGTTATGTCATGGGTAGACAGAGGCACAGTATACTAACCTTGAAATATGTGATGTCAAATTCCAGTTACAATGTGTGTTGAAGGACAAACACACTCTCTGACTAGCAGTAGAAATGGCCTAGGGCACATCGCTAGTGTTTGTCAATGTCCACCCAAGTTGTGGAATACACTACCAATGTTGGACAAGCCTGGTGTAAGTAGTCCATATCCGAACAAAATGCAGCATGGTCATATGTGCACAACTGGCCCTTAACCAGTCTGGTGTGCTCACTATGAATATTGAAAGCAGTGATAGGACTGAAACCCAGGATACTGTCCACCACAGTGAAAGTACTGAACCAGTACACTATACAATATTACAGTGTATGGTCATTATGAAAGGATGTTGACAACTGTATGCAAACTATCCCATGGAAACCCTGCAGGCACAGTATAATCCCTGTCGGTTTCAGACACAAAGCAGTTGGGCAGTATGTACACAACATGACTCCCAACACACAACTATAAATGTGAAATATTGTTGAAGTTCACACACACCCACAAATGTGGTGGACTGAAGATCTCAACATATGGAAAGCACACACTGGGCATGCTCACACACTTTGATAAATGAGACATATGTCAGGCAACAAGCCATGGAATATGCCTGAACTAGGCATGCTCACACACTTAGGCCATGTCTCAGTTTAGCAGTTGGCCACACATATGTGGTATTTGTATGTGTTAAACCAGGAACAAACCACAAAACAGCAATCTGCCCAGTGCACACAGTTAAATGACTACAGAGACATAAGTTAAATAGTGGATCCCACACATATTCAAACATCTTCCACAGATACACAAGTTGTACATAGAAACAGGGAAAGCTATGACAATAAAGACCTGCAAACAGTTTATCAGCAACAAATATTGTGCATCTGAAAATTAAACATATGGGTGTAGAGGTCAATACTAGGCTGTTTGCCCTAAGGAATACAAGCTTAGCCAGAGTGTGCTTGGCATCTGCCTCCCCAGTATAGTAGGCTACTGTGCCTCTGTAAAGTAGGTCAAAGAAGGCACCATGTAAGGCTAGTGTGCTGTGCCTCTGTCAAGCAGGGACACAGTGGAGATCCCAGGGGTTGAATTTGCAATGTCACATCCATGTTTGAATCCTGCAAATGCTCAGTGTGTGTGTGTGTGTGTGTTTGGGTGAGGGGGGTTAGTGTGTGTGCAATTCTGTGTGAAAGAAATGTCCCTTTTGCCAACTACAAGAACACACTGCATGATGCACATTCCTCTTTATAAACACTGATGATGTCAGCACCCTATAAGTACAGCAGGAGAAAGGAAACCTCCCAGTAATGTTAATAGCGCGCTCCGCTAATGCTTCTCTCTCTCACGTGTCATAGCATAGTTAGGTAGGGGTTTGAAGCCTGCAAATGCTCAGTGTTTGTGTTTGGGTGAGGGGGGTTAGTGTGTGTAAAAGAACTGTCCCTTTTGCCAACTACAAGAACACACTGCATGATGCACATTCCTCTTTCTAAACACTGATGATGTCAGCACCCTATAAGTACAGCAGGAGAAGGTAAACCTCCCAGTAATGCAACTAGTGCACTCTGCTAATGCGTTTCTCTCAAGTGTCATAACATAGTTAAGTAGGGGTTTGAATCCTGCAAATGCTCCGTTTGGGTGAGGGGGGGTTAGTGTGTGTGTGCAATTCTGTGTGAAAGAAATGTCCTTTTGCCAACTACAAGAACACACCGCATGATGCACATTCCTCATTCTAAACACTCATGATGTCAGCACCCTATAAGTACAGCAGGAGAAGGGAAACCTTGCAATAATGCAAATAGAGCGCTCTGCTAATGCATCTCTTTAAAGTGTCATAACATAGTTAGGTAGGAGTTTGAATCCTGCAAATGCTTAGTGTGTGTTTGGGTGAGGGGAGTTAGTGTGTGTGCAACTCTATATGAAAGAAATGTCCCTTTTGCCAACTACAAGAACACACTGCATGATGCACATTCCTCATTCTAAACACTGATGATGTCAGCACCCTATAAGTACAGCAGGAGAAGGTAAACCTCCCAGTAATGCAAATAGCGCGCTCCGCTAATGCTTCTCTCAAGTGTCATAGCATAGTTAGGTAGGGTTTGAACCCTGCAAATGCTCAGTGTGTGTGTTTGGATGAGGGGGGTTAGTGTGTGTGCAATTCTGTGTGAACGCAATGTCCCTTTTGCCAACTACAAGAACACACTGCATGATGCACATTCCTCATTCTAAACACTGATGATGTCAGCACCCTATAAGTACAGCAGGAGAAGGTTAACCTTCCAGTAATGCGAATAGCGAGCTCTGTTAATGCGTCTCTGTCAAACGTCATAACATAGTTAGGTAGGGGTTTGAATCTTACAAATGCCATGTGTGTTTTTGTCACACAGTTTGTCCATGTGTGTGGGGTGTTGCTCTTAATATTGCATGACATAGATCATATCAGTAATGTCAATGCACACATGAAGTATGTGTGTGCCACGTAGACATATGTACCTGTGACCTGAAATACTTCCCATGTGTGAAGCCTACCTCATGTGAATGCATGTAATTTGCATTACACAACTTTATGACTGTGGTTTTCTGTGCAGGGGCTGCATTTGGTATGTGAATATACAGTGAGAGTAGTCTATGGTGTCATCTTACCAGCGAGGGATACACTTCTGGTCTGGAGCATATAGTCCACATGTTGGTGATGAACAGGTGCAGCATGTATTCCCCACTTGTGGGAGTGGTAACAAGTCGTTCCATATAATTTGAGTGTATGGATTCTAGGAACTTTACACCTAGGGTGTTGGAGCTACAGTAATGCTCACAGTCTATGTGTGGGTAAATGAAGCTGCCCAATATATTGTTGTTTGGAGACACCTGCAGATATACATGTATTCTTAAGTAGGCCAAGTGTGTTACCTGGGTTTGGGAGTGTGGTGTGTGCCAAGCTATGAACTGGATGGCAGTCTTACCCACTGTTAGTTGCACATGGATAGTCTCTGATGCTTCGTGCTGTGCCACCAACCTGGAGGTGTGTGTATATTTGATGAATATTGATACTCCCCCTCCTGTTCTGTTTTGGTGCAAGTTATGTGGCCGACAAGCATGGTATGAGGTATAACCTGCCAGTGCTGGGGTGCTTTTGGGGGCCTTGAACCAGGATTCTGTTACTGCACAGATATTGATGTTCTCCATGCTAAGGACAGTTTCCAGTGCATGCATCTTGACGTTTACACTGCTGGTGTTGAGTAGCATTACCATTAGTTTCCTATCACTTGTGATACCTATGGAGGTGGTCTTGTCTGTTGAGCCTTGCCTAAAAAAGGCACTATGGGTGTATCAAGAGCCTTTGCCAATATCCGAAAGCCCATGGGTGACAGGTGCAAGCTGTCCCTAGCAAAGCAGTGTGGCTTGTTGAGCATGTCATCCCAGGCTGACAGGCATTGGATCCCCTTTGAATGACACTGAAACATAAGCCAATTGTCTGAATTGATCATCTTGTCTACATATTGTGGCATCATTCTTGGTGAGGGTAAGATGCTACTCAAGGTCAGGGTCATACCAGTCTGGGCCACATGCTCAGAGAGCTCCTCTATGTCTCTCATCATGTAGTCCAGGTAGGTATGTCTCAGGTCATTCACACTGAGCCATATTTGTACATGCCTTGGAGTGACCTGTGTGCTTGTGTTATGTGGCAGATCATAGTGCCTGACAGGCATCTCACCATGACCTTCTCCTTGTTCAGCCTGGTGAGCGGGACATCAGTGTACCTGATGATAGAGGCACCCATCACAAGTGTAGCAGGTGTGTTGTTTAGTCTTACATGCTGTGACTGTTCGGCACACTGGCTTTGTGAGCTATGTGTTACACGTGTTCTGTTCTGGGGTAGCGGTTGCTTGTGTGTCTGCTTTGGAGGTGTCTGCTGCATAGGCAGAACTTTATTTAGAGACTCTGAGTATGGTTGCGTGTGTTTATTTGTCTGGATTGCTGTCGTGGTAGGTCTATGTGAGACTGGAATTGTAGTGACCGTGGTTTCCTTCTCCTCCTGACAGGTTTTGCCAGTACTGAGTTGAGAGAGCTTAGCCTGCAGTTTGGATATATGGTTGCATCTCTCACATGTAGTGGAATTTGTTGGGAAGAGGAGAGGATTGACTGTGTAAATGAGGCAGTTGTAACATTGCCTGTAGATTCCCAGATTCACCAGCTGGACCGTGGAGGAGATTGACAACTGACCTTTGAACACGCTAGGCTAGTATTGAGAATTCCTTTATAATTAACAACAAAAAGGGCCAATGGGGAACAAGGTACATAAGGTGAGTTTGTGAGGGTGTAGTGCTTTTAATTTGTTAGTGCTGGCATATATAAATGCTTTAGTGAGCAAGTGCCAGGTATCTCAAATGCAATGTGTTACAGGTAACTTAATTGCATAACTGACAAACACTAACTTTCTGTCAAGTGACACAAGGACATACATACAGTAAGCAATGCACATGTCACTAGGGATTCTCAGAGGTGCTGTAAAGCTGCATTTCAGGTGGGATTAGTGTTTCAGGGAAATAACAAGCAAACAAGCATACAAACAAAGCTACAATCAGCAGGCATGGATCTAGTCTATGCTACAGCAAACAAGGTGTACCAATTTCAGTAAGAAACAGTTCAAATATGCAGGCACTATAAGCCTTTAGCCAGAAATTCCCACCTCAGATGCGCAGAGTCCAGCCTCTCCTCCCACAAGAGTGCAGACCATGAACCTTTGTAATGTGAAATAACTGGCCTGAAGCCCAACTGCTTAAACCAGAACTAATACACATTTATAATGACAGACACTGAGCCCTCAATCAACATTCCCCAACTTAGTAGGCTGTATGCTACCTGTCCTGCCACCACAGTATCCCTGACATTTAATGAGACTCACCTCCTGTCATAGTTAGTTGTATGTTTTGGGGCTGTCAAGCATGGTATGAGGTGTAACCCGGTAGTGCTAGGGTGCTCTTGGGAGTCTTGAAACTGTTGTCTATTACTGCACAGATATCAACATTCTCCATGCAGAGTAGAGGTTGCACTGCATGCATCTTGCGGTTTACATGTCCACCATTGAGTATCATAACTTCCATTTACTTATCCCCTGTGCTACCTATGTAGGTGGCCTTCTGTTTACAGCCTTACCAGAAGAATGCAAAGATGTGCAGACATTACACTATGGTAATATATAGGGGTGTACCAAACAATACAATGACAATCATACTGTTAATGCATCAGGCATACTGGGATATACCCACAATGATATAATTACACTGTACAGTTGACAACATGATAATATTACTACACATCTATGTAGTCACCCTGTGCATCAGCACCATGTTAACTGGTCCTGCATTGATGTTACAGATTGCAGGAGGTGGCACAGTTTCATCATATGCACAGGGTGTGTACTTGGTATGCCTGAGTCTGCCACTGATACAACCAATCGACATTGTGGCCGCCATATATGGGTGTTTGTGGACAGCCACAGACTGTACCTGCCAGGTCGTACAGATCACTGTCTCTGGCCATGGACATGGTACCTGTGCCTGGCAGGGGTGCTACTGACAGTATCAGGTACTAAGCCAGACTGGGTACTGTCATCAGAAGCAGGTGGTTGTTGACTGGAGGCATGTCCCTGCTGGGACTGTCCAGAGCCATGTGCACGTGGTCTCCTAGGGCGGTCTGATGACAGCACAGACCCAGCATTGCTGGGGCTGGTACTGGCACTATGTGAGCGGCCGCGGGTTTGTTGTTGTCCGCGATGACTGCCAGCTGCTGCTGTTGCTGGCATTCATCCACGTAGACACCTCAACCTCCCTGCGTTGCCCTGGCTCATGGACATGGAGTTGTGGAACAGATCTAATGTGTCCCCCCAACGTCTGTCAATGACCTCGGTGAAATTATGGATGGCAGCCTCAATGTCACGCATAGTGTCATTTATAGCAGTGTGATGTGCTCTCAGCTCCCTCAGACCCTGTCTGGTGTACCGTTCCATATGTGACTGTGCCTGCATTACAGCCCAGAACATAGCTGAGGTTGAAAGACCTCTGTGGGCACATCTGACAGGGGCAGTACGACCACGGATGCTCCCACGAGAACCCCTGGACATCTGCCTGTGTGGTACCATGTCAGGACTCTGGCCATGGCTGCTGTGAGGGGATGCATGTGCCACTGATACCACATTACCCTGGTCAATGCCCACTATATGCTGTCCATCACCTAGGGATATTGGTGACAATGGATGTATTGGCAGGATGACTGTGCGCATTGATGGGGTTGACAGCTGTGTACTGTCGATTGGCTGATCAACAATGGACCCTGGCACACCTCCCTGTGCCATTACACAGGTATCATCATTATCACTATCCCCAGCAGCAGATTCAGGTTCCCTGCTGCACACCACCAGAGCAGCACCAGAACCTGTGAGAAGAAGACAGGAAACACAGTTTACAATGTGCACACAATGTTACCACACATGCACACATGCGCACATGGGCACATGCACACATGCACACATGTGCACATGCACACATGCACACATGGGCACATGCACACATGTGCACATGCACACATGCACACTCCTCAGTACATGAGATACAAACACACAGACACAGACACACCTGCAATCACACACATAGCAATACCATTTTAGGGTATTATTACTATTACTATCATAAGTATTAAAGGAATGTTATTACACACTCACCAGCATGGATTGGCTGCCTTGCTGTTACACCAGAGGTACCTGCACAAATAAGACATTCATTGTCAGTGGGCACAACTGTGCCATTGATACTGTGAGTATGATACAGTTCAGTAGTACAACAGTTGGCTTTCACAGGTCTACTGCCGATAGGGAGAATATCACTCTTGCACAGTAATTACCAGGATAATAGCTACAAACACAGTACACACCTCACACATGCATAAACTACCAGTGTAGAGAACAGTCAAATATAGATAAGGCATGTTACCTGCACACTCCAAGTCCTCCTGCTGGGTGGGTCCAGCCTCCATCATTACACATGTGTGTGGATGTTGTTGTTGTTGGGCTGGAGCCACAACACTTAGGAGGAGCCCCTCCAGTCTGGTGGGGGGGGGTTATAGCCGCCCCACAACCTGTGGCAAGCTGTTGCCTGTGGATATCAGATGCACGCTGATGGACATTTTTAATTAAATCACTGCAGTGATGACGTACCTGCTCATATGTCCGGTTGTGCATGCCTATGTCATTTACCCGATGGACAAGGTCTTGCCACAGTGCAGCCCTCTCTTGCTGGTTCTGGCTGGTGTGGGAAAAGAGAGTGGCAAAATCCCACACCAGGCTCTGGTGTATCTCCTCTTCCTCTGCAGCAGAGTACGTGGGATTGCGGTGGTGCACCATTGCCCTGGAAGGAAAAGAAAAATATGTGAGCAAGTGATATGGCACACATAAAACTCTACTGTAGTGATATCACTGAACTGACATATATAGCATCTGTCTGTCTATTGGGGGATACACATGTGAATGACCACATATCAGTGCTCAGCCAACAACTCTGTGACAGTGCCTGGCACACTCCATACAACAAACAAGTATACTCCAGCAGTCGGCACACTGTTTGAGGTCCAATGCACAGCCTCACACTGGGGGTATGTATCAAGGTAATGTATGGGGAACATTGTCAACCCATGCAATGCATGCAATGCACAGTACAAATGTCACTGGTAATGCACCGTAGTCTTTGTTGCCATAACCATACCTACACCACAGTCACATACAGGGAACCACAGCACAACATATGGCAATGTAGTATGTTTGTATCCCAATACCTGACACATCTTTCTCTTGCCTCACACCAAGGACACACACTACCATGACAGGCACAAAGTCATGCTGAGCAATCCCACCATTACAGACCTTGCACACAGTCAGTGGCACATGCATTCCACCTCACATAGTTGGTATTGCAATGAGTACATGTGTGTGTGCATTGTGTCATAGGCAGGTAGTATGCTATTGGGCCTGGGCCTACAGCAGCATACTGTTATGCTACCCTGCCCCTTGGGATGCATGTAATGTGGTTATACTTGCTCCTGTCAAACAGTTACACACTTGCTTCATAATGCTGGGTGGTTTACTCCAGGGTATGGCCTATTTGTGGGTAGGAACCTGTACCTCCACCATGTGCTCTTTACTACGGTGCCAAGGATGACAGACATAGGTCATTTATGCTGGGGATATTGTGAGGTGTTACCATAGTTGTTGGACAACTGTTATGGGTGTGACTTAACTATGTATATCCAGCAGTGGTATGCTCTGTGTCGGTAGTTTGAGAGGCACTCTATCTGTGGTTTTGTCAGTCACTCTGCATAGGTAATGTGTTTGAGGGCATTATCACTGTTTGTTAGGTATGACTGTATCCTTCTCCCTTTATGTAGTTGTCATGGGAGGTACATACCATGTAGGACATTGTGAGGTGTAGAGGGGTACAGTGACCTACATTTGACTAGCTGCACACCATTTCTGCTGACATGTACCATGTACAGATATTACAAGACTGGTGTGCCACTGTGAATATCAGAGGGGAGGCTATTGTACACTTGTTTCCCATGTTCCCTCCTGACACATCCAGTAGTAGGCAGGCAACCACATATGTGGTGGTTAGTGGTGTTAGTGTTTTGGAATGGGGTATGGTACTCCTGTATCCGCACTGGTGTTCAGTACATGCCTTTGTCACCAGGCACCTGTTGCAATACATCTGCACACATGTGCCTCTCTCAGTATATATATATATATATATATATATATATATATATATATATATATATATATATATATATATATATATATATATATATATATATATATATATATATATATATAGAGAGAGAGAGAGAGAGGGGGGTGAGAGAGAGAGAGAGATATTCATATACATACATATCTGTACACATTCATATCTGTCTGTATATGTGTATGTATCTACATATATCGATATATGTATGTGTCTATTACATAATATGTGTATATACATATTCTATCCATCTATCTATATATGTTCATAGGTAGGTACTAGGCTATCAGCCCTAGGGCCCATACAAGCCTAGCCAATAAATGTACCCTGGCTTTCGCCACCCAAGAAAGGTATTTTCCTATGCCCCTGTTGAGCAGAGCCACAGATGTGATCCCTGGGGTGAATTCCCCATTCCCATCCAATCACCAGGATCTTTCTTGAAGAGTGCTAATGAGGAGCTCTGTTTGACATAGATAGGTAGTCTGTTCCAGAGTATGGGAAGTGTCTGGGACAGGACTCTATCCCTCCAGCATGTTCTGTTTATTGTGGTGACAAGGTTAAGGTCCCTAGAGCGTGTAGCTCAGAGGGATTGGGATTCCATTAAGTGGAGCATGTCCAACAGCTGTAGGTTTGACATAGCTGTGTATGTTAGGCAGAGATCACCCCTGAGTAGGCGATATTCCATGGAGTCAAGCTGTAGTTTTGTGAGACGGTCTGCATAGGGCATCTGTTTGAGGCCAGTAATCCTCTTTGTGAGGTATTTCTGTGGTCTTTCCAGTTGTTGTAGTTGTCCTGTGAGGTACATACCAAAAGGGGCATTGTACTCTATTATGCGTCTAATAAGTGATGAGTTGAGGGGAACAATGATCTCTTTTTTCTGGATGGGAATCCTTTTGTGATGAGATGAGCCATGTAGAAGGATTTCCTGACCACTGTGGCGATGTGATTATCAAAGGAGAGACTACTGTGCACCTGTGTCCCAAGGTCTATTATCACATTTTCGGCATTAAGTAGACTACCAGCTATCTGGTAGTTCATGGGTACAGAGTTTATACCACGGGGATGACAATACACATTTTGGCATTGAGCTTCAGGCCATGGCTTTGACACCAGGTATCTGTCTCAGTGAGGGCCTTTTGTAGTTTGCCCACATCATTAGGAGTTGTGATTATGGCTCCTAGTTTGCAGTCATCTGCAAACTTTGTTAGCCACAAACCTTCTGTGTTGGCCTGCACTTCGGAGAAGTAGATACCAAACAGGGGAGGACCCAGGACTGAACCCTGTGGTACTCCACTTGTCACTGGTCTGATGTTGGATTTGGAATACGCTAGTTTCACAGTGTGGGTTCTGTCCATGAGCCAGTTGTCAACCCATCTTATGACATAGGGATTTATACCTAGTTTAGTGTGCTTATCTATAATTACAGAATGGGGGATGGTGTTGAAAGGCTTGGTGAGGTCTACATAAGCTGTGTGAACCATTTCACCATCATCTATGGCTTTGGTGACTGGTTCAAAGAAGTCAATCAGGTTTAGGAGACATGATCTGCCTTTTACAAATCCAAACTGAGTAGGGTCCAGAGTTTGGAGATTACCAATGTCTTTGTTTATGAGTTCCATGATGGTACATTCCATGGCCTTGCAGACCAGGATCGTCAGGCTAATGGGGCGGTGGTTACCATGGTCTGTTGTGGCTCCCCCTTTGTGGAGTGGGATGTGTTGTGGTGTGCCATTCAGTGGCTACAAAGCCTGAGGTGAGGCTATGATTGAACATGGTACTGCGGTAGGGTGCCAGTTCATTCAGTGGTTCGTGTAGAATGCAACCTGGGATATTGTCAGGTCTCATGGATGCTGTGTTCTTGGCTTTGGAGAGTGTGTATTGTACCTGTGCAGCCATGATTATAGGGACTTTGCATTCTTCCAGTATAGAGATAGGCCCTCTAGGGGGTGAGAGGGGGGTAAAGTTAGCACTGAACCTATCTGCCAGGATGTTGGCAATATTAGTTGGTTCTGTATATTTAGTGCCATTATGCTGTACCTCAGAGCAGATCTGAGTGTTCCCATTTAGATTCTTGACATAGCTATAGAATGCTTTGTGGTTGTCTTTAGAGTCAGTGGCAATTTTGTTTTCGTAACTAGCTTTGGGGGATTTTATGAGGGATCTCAGCTTCTTACTGAGATTGACCAGGGAGTTCCTCCAGTCATGGGAATTTACTTATTTTTGCAACAGTTTCTTTCTTCTGATGTAGTGTTTGTTTATGGCAGAGGAGCACCAGACTGGCTTCCTTTGTCTGGGGGATAACATCTTGGTTCTATTAGGGATAGCATGATCCATGCACTCGTGTAAGTGCTTATACAGTGCATTTATGTAGGATTCAGCAGTCATACCTCTGTTGTCCGTCTGCATGGGTGTCATGCAGTTTGCCACTTCTGTCTTAAGAAGTGTGACATTGGCTTTTGAGACATTTGTTACAATGGTGCCCCTAATTGGGGCTGGGGGTGGGATGTGGATGTCTAGGCTGATTACCTTGTGGTCAGATCTGACCAACGAGGAATTGACCTCTGGTGTGGAACACCAGTTTCCCATGTTGGTGATGACCAAGTCTGGGATATTGCTGCCCCTGGTGGGGGTGTGAATAAGTTGATCCAAGGCATTGGTATTTATGAATTCTAGAAAACGTTGAGCAATAGAGTTGGTACAAGTATAGTTTTTCCAGTTAATGGTGGGGTAGGTGAAATCAGCCATTATTAGGGTGTTGGGTTGTACCCAATACTTTCCAGTGTATCATGAAATGAGGGGTGTGAATCCTGGGGCATGGTGGGGGGTCTGTAGCAAGCTACGATTTGGATTGCGTTCTTGCCCAGAGTTAGTTGCAATTGGATACCTCAGATGCATTATGCTGTGCAACTAGCCTGGAGGTGTGGATATCCTTAATGAATATGGACACACCTCCACCTTTAGTGCTTCTTTCTGGGTTAGGTGGCCAACAGATGTGGTATGAATTGAAGCCTGGTAATGCAGGGGTGCTCTCTGGAGCTTTGAACCAGGTCTCTGTCACTGCACAGATGTCACAGATGTCACCGTTTACAGTGGTGTATTTGTCATTTGAACCTTGCCTGACAAAGGCACTATAGGGGTGGCATGAGTCTTAGCCAGTATCCGGAATCCTGAGGGCGACAGGTGCAGGCCATCTCTGGCAAAGCATCATGGACTGTCAGTCATGTCGTCCCAGGCAGACAGATGCTGGATCCCCTTAGAATGACACCAGAACCTTAGGTATCATTCTGGGTCTATCTATTTCTACATCCCTCTCTATCTATGTATTCATATATGCATATTATATATAGATACATATATAAATATACATACATATACATATAATATATATATATATATATATATATATATATATATATATATATATATATACACCTTTTTATTTACACATACGAATACACACACTAACATACTGCTAAACATTCATTACTGTACAACCTACATTGTACGTTGCACTACAACCTACATTGTTATGTGCACATAGCATCCTTCATATACATATGTATGTCTAGCCTTCACTAACAGTTGCAGTTTGTCCCCTGCCCGATGCACATCTTCATATATATCTATATACAGACTGCTAACACATATGGAGGGTTCATAGTATGTAGACTATTACATTATTAGTTTACATTACCTTTGTTGGACACTGCTATTTTTGATGGCTTGCTGCTTGGTAGCCTGCTGTTCTGTAATGTTGTAGTTTCGGCAGTCTGTGTCTCTTATTTGTTTTTTTTTTTTTATTTATTTGTTTTTATTTATTTATTTATTTTCTCTCTCTCTCTCTCTCTCTCTCTCCGGCTGTTGTGTCTCTTATTTGTTTTTTTACAGGCTGCTTTTTTATTTATTTGCAGATGTGCATTTATTTTCTCTCTCTCTCTCTTCTCTCTCTCTCTCTGGCCTCTGCACCCCTCTCTCTCTCTCTCTTTCTATCTCTCAGCCTGCAGTGCCTGCAGTTCTCACTGTGATTTCAGGACAGTGCTATAAAATGTTAGGTGAGGTAGGCGTAGCCCTTTCAGAATTTCAAGGTGGGGACCATGCTGGTATGCTGTGGACACTGTTGTGTGAGCGTAAAGGTTGGTATGTCTCTCATATCTCAGGCTGTGTTGTAGGCACTGACATGCATGTTGTACTGACACCTGACTATTGCTTCCACCAGTTTATTCTTCTCAGTGTGTATGTTAACTGACACCTAATAATACTAATACTGTTTAAATGGGAGTATGTGCTTTCCTGTGGGACTTGTAGAGTAACTGGTTTACAGCAGCGGCTCTTGCAATTTGTTGGTATGGCTTCACTATTTAGCCTTTACATTTACTCCTTGGAGGCCTGCTAGGTGTCTTTACTGGAATGTGCTGCTATGGCTTTCCTATTTTCCATTCACATTCACTCCTTGTAATGCTTGCTATATTTCTTTCAGCAGCAATTCCTTATATGTTTGTTGTGGTTTGGTGGTACTGCATGCAGTCTGGTCTGGCCAAGGTGTGGGGCTTGACACCTACAAGGGTATTTTATTTTGCTGCTGAGCAGTAGTGGCACCTTGTACTTTGTACTAATAGTTATGGATAGCAGGCACATGCAGTGCTTGTAAACAGCTATACCGTCCTTCTGTTATTAGTTGGATACCTCCTTTGATATTTGTGGGTTGTACACCTACATGTGGGTGTGCTTGTGGAAGCTATTCTACAGCTATTCACAAAGTGTGACAGCAGACAGAATGATATGCCTGTGAGTTTGTGACACTTGCAGACCTCAGATACTCACTCTCAGATGTATCTTTTATCAGCCTCAGGGAATGGTCCATATCAGTGGGATACACCCGTGATATATTTCAGATATTCTGCAGTTGTGACTGTGGGGTATTTTGAGCATGTGGACTAATACACCATTTCTGACATGCACGTAGTGCACACTATCAGTAGTTGACAGTTACCATTACATGGGACAAAACACCTTTCTGCTTACTATTAGTACATTTCACAGGGAGTCAGTGGGGCACAGTTAACATTTGTTTTCAAATCAGGGACATCCCTGTAAATCAGTCCCAGTTGTGAGGTCTGGCCTCTTACCTGTTCAAATATGGCAGTGTTTATCCTGCTCTGATAGTGTATGTGGTTTGCAAGGTGCTACTGTCACATTATTACCTACTAGCTACCGACTAGCATGGCTGTTTCTCTTCTCACACTAATGTTATACAAATCCACAAGAATTGCCAGTAAAGATACAAGAAAAGCTTTGTGTAATAGCCTTCCTATATTCCCTTTACATTCAGTCCTACTATTTCATGATATATTGCTTTCAGCACAAAGTTCTTGTATATCAGTCATGGCTTAGTGGTAAGTCATGCAGATTAGTGTTCCTGGGTTAAAGACTGATCGAGGAATTTTATTTTGATGCTGAGCAGACTACAGGCCTTGTCCTTCAGAGTGACTAAGGCACTTTTAAGCAGTTGTAAGCGGGTTAGCGCTAGTTTGTGCAGAGCTCACGCATGCACACTGTCGCTTAGCTTCACGCACACACACTTAGCTAAGCGCACACAAGCGCACACCCACTTACTACTGCTTAAAAGTCCTTACTCTCAACACACCGCTAATTTCTTTGAAAGAAAAGAAAATGGGGAGATAGGACAGTGGTGAAAAAGGGGGCACAAAGAGAGTAGGACAGTAGGAAAACAAGCTCGGGATTTGCAGGAAGGATGGAGGAAAGGCCCATAGCTGCCCATTTCTTTATCAGCAACAGCTGTGCATATGTCTGTAATTTGGTGTGAAATTTGAAACATTCCACACCTGAGAGAGGGGTGAGAACAACAAAATATGTTGTACAGCCAATTGTAATTACCACTTCACATGTCCAGCAAACATTTTTGCAAAATGGGCAGCTATGTATGGGGCGTAATTTTTTTGCGGGAACAGAGTGCCCTTTTTTTTTTTTTTTTCACTTGAGAGTGGAATGTGAGATACAGGAAGTAGGTATATTTGGGGAGGTAGGTAGGGGAGGGTAACAGACAAGACAAACAAGACGCATACAGGGGCGGAGTATGACACATGTGGGGGGGAACACAATTGACGGGGATGGATGTTGGGATATCGCTAGCCCATGAGCCCACAGATGGCAACAGTGGAACTGAGATCCCCACCCATGGGCAGTTGCCACTGTGCTTTCACAGCCAAGGATGGGGCTGTGCTGGTGGCTGTGTAGGACAGGCAGCAGGGACACCCGTGAGTTGTGCCACCCAAGCCTCAAGCTGGCATAGGGGTTCAAGCACAGAATGCCTGATCTCGCTACACACCACAGACCGGACACTTTGGAGGGTGAGTGGACGGTCTCCTCCAGCCATGCTTGCAGAGGGGGGACGAGCCCCATCCCCTGCAGCGCTTCCACCCGAAGGTGGCACAGGGCCACCGGAGGAGGTTCCAGCCTGGGCACTAGTGCCAGGTGCACTCGCCAGCTGAGGTGGGAGAGGTGGGTCCGCTGGAACCCGCCTTCCCTGTTGTCCTATGTTTAGAAATATTTTATGACATTTTGGGTTAGTAACAAACAATACCATTCAAAATTAGTTGTAACAGCATGCATCAGTATTCCCATTAACCAAACACCCATGAATTCCAAACATTGAACAGCAAGCATAACACATGCATATTTTGAACAACAGTACACAATCCAACAACATGCAGGGTTGATTGATGGCAACAGGCCATCAGGTTTGGATATGTGAACAGGGCACATGCAGCAACGTACATGCAAATATGTTTGAACCACCAGGACAAATGTCCATAGGAATTGATTGTGAATACACATACCCAGTTTGTTGTGGAATGGCATTATTTGTGAATATAGGGTAGGGTGAAGAAATATTTCATTAACAACTTCAACTACATATACACCTCTAGTAGCTGCAGATATATATATACCCTACAGGTCTTACTACAGTTTCCTATATGTAACCTTAGGAATGTTGGTGATGGGACTGTTACTGATACATTAATATCCATTGCATTTTTATTCATACACATTTCATATCTGGCTATGTTCAGGTACAGCATCCTGCTACATTTCATTTATATGGCTCTAGACAACTGTGGATGTTCATTATTTCATACAACCATACTATCTCCATATTACAAGGGTACAGCAACATATACAAATTGTGGGACAGACACATTCTAGCTTCAGTACTTTATTTCAAACATTTCACTTTTTGGTTGTGGCTGTCTCATTCATTTCATTATGTACTGACTGCAGTATACTTTATTCAGAAGTTATAACAGCTTTCTTGGTCGATTCATACCTCTTTCTCTCACTCACTTGTTTTATTTTTACAATTCAAGTTGGTACTTTATTCTTGGCGTTATTAACATGTCATACCTGATTACAACAATCCTTTCCAACAGACTCACTTGTTTCATATGGCAGATTTTCTAAGGGGATGTATTTGACACTTGTCTATTATCTTTGGCTTGTTTACCAGTTATTTTCAGGCTGCTGCAGGTTATCTGATATTACACTTCAGGTGGGTAATCACTATTTCAGACTTGTTTACTTTTTATTTCTGGATTACAGGCTGCATCACTTATCTAATCATACAGTACTAGCAAAATCTTTCTTCTAGTGTTATTTGAACTTTATTAATATGTGACTACACTGACCTCGTTTACAAGCTGTCTCACTTATATTGTATAACAATTACAGGAATATAATTACTAACCTGCCTGGTGGCGCAACCGCTCCAGCCTCTCACCATAGGCTCGCCGATTCGTGGAACGCACATCTGCAGCTGTAATATAAATGAAGTAATATTGGAACCTACATATCCATAATATCAGCTAGGATAATTCCTTACATACATAATTACATGGATACTTACTCAGTAGTGGGGTGTTGGGCATTTGCCGGGCCTCCTGGATCCAACGGTTCAGTTGGTCCTGCTTTCGTCTCTTCAGGTCCGCATGGTGGTGATGGACCTGTTCACCAGTTCTTGGTATGCCTGTGGCACTGGTGAGATCATGTGCCAACCGGTTCCACGCCTCTGCCTTATATGCACCCCACAGAACCTGGCCCTGCATGAGTTGAGCCTCATGATCGTGGACTAGGAGCCAAACCATGTATTTGGACTCCTCAGCACCCCACCTCTGTGCTTGAAAGTGACTGCCCGCTTCTACACCTGCCATCCTGACTGCAAATAGGTTCCACAATCAGTTATGCTGTGTATTCCCGCATATGGGGCTTATATATGCCGTTTTTCCCACACTTATCTGTGATTGGCCATTTTGGAATTGTATCAGCTTCACAAAACCTGCTTTGTCATGCTTCTATTTCCATTTATTCCTATATATATGCTAATACTGCATTTTTCAGTACAGCTGTCATGGCTTAGTGGTTCAGTACGTTGACTATCATGCACAGTATCCTGGGTTCAAGCCTGGGCATTGCTTTTTTTTTTAATTTACTACTGTCTAGACAGGCTAGGAGGTGTGTCTGGTGGCTTTGATACAGGCTGCTCAGCGTTGCCCGCCGGTAAGCCAGTTGGCACGCTGGGCAGCTCCGTGCAAACGGGTTACGCTGGTTAACGCATTATTTGGCTGTGAGCACGCATATTACTCTGTGAGAAATATTGCGCAACTACAGGCGCACACTTTCAGCGTGTTAAAGCACTGCTCAACTCCGGGCACTCCTATTACACCTGTTAAACCACTGGTCACCTGCAGGCAAACATACTCAGCTTGTTAGAGCACTGCTCAGCTATGGGCACTTATAAAATATTTTATTTTTTTATTGTGTCAGAGTTCTTCATAAAACATGGCCCATTTCATTGCATTTTACTTAAATTATAATTGTATATATATATATATATATATATATATATATATATATATATATATATATATACATATATGTCAGGGGATTGTTTCGTGCTTATTTCACTAAAAATAAAAAATGATGTTGTTGGTGCTTGAACTGTGACTGCCTCCTCTTTGGCCGACGTCTCTACCGCTACGCTATTGCTACTTGGCTTATTCTGCATATTTAGAGCTTATATGCTTTTTCAATGACTGCTAACTGTGGCTGAGTGAAGGGCGCACCCGCGCTAAAGAGTGCAATTACGGGCAAACATTTCTGAAATTAAAAAAAATTAAACTGTTCATTTTTACATTTTACATTTCAATTGGGTTAATAGTCTGTAAGGGCATGTGTGCTATTGTGTTTCTTGACATTTCCGCGGACTCGCTCGTGGGAGGTTCCTTTTGGGACTGTGATTCTTCTGGGGGCGTGTCCCTTTGCAGGTCTCGCCATGCGGACACGCCCCCAACATTGCTATATGGACCGTGTTAGCCTAGGGTGTGATTCAGCATGCCCTCATGAATATGCATGGCATGCTGACATCACCTGTTTAACTGCAGCGTCCGTGTAAGACTTGCTAACTCTTACACGGAGGCTTCGTGAATCCTGCAGAAAGACATTTTTTCCATTCTCATTCCAGATTATTCCAGTTATTTCAAGTTCATTCCAATATTCTACAGTCATATCAATTCTTACAATTGTGAACCACAATTGATGGGGGGTAAGGGGGGGTATTTGCAGTTAAAGTAAGTCCCAAAACCCCATAGCAACCTTCAGATTTTGTGTATTTTACAGAGCAGTAGTGTTCCTACTTTTGAAATCTGTAGGAAAGTCTCAAAAGACACTCCAGGGTACCTGTGTAAATGACATTATCCAGTTAACAGCAATGTATCAGAAGATTTCACCATCTCCAAAGCAGACAACAGACTATCAAGTTTCCAGTATGATGTCATAGAGCCAAAAAAATCCTTACAAGAAGGAGATTAACAAAGCTGCAAAACATTTGGCAACCTTCTCAATGCAACTTAACTTTCTTTATGCGAACATTCATTTTTATCACAATGCATTTTTTAGCTAAATCAGACAGTAAATCTCAGAAAAGTGTAAATACATCAGTAAATGCAAATTGTACAAATATGTCAAACAGTATTTCTACAGTAAAGGCACCAGTAAATATGTGGTTTGAAGTTAAAAACTGGGTAAAAGAGTCTAAAAAACTATGTTCCAGAAATGTTCATTTAAATTTCAATGTTATTAGTTCAGAAATGTTAAATCTTTCTAGAAACAAGAGTTAAAACACAGATCAGCATGGTGTCAGATTAAAATAACATGCAAATTGTAACAAATTCTAGTTTACAGTCTTCAGAAATCAGTGTAAATGCTACAGAACATATGATTCAAAACTCCACCCTCTCCTACAGTTAAAACTCAATCCTTACGTTACTTTTAGCCTTACAATATGGTTTTAGTATTGTGTCGGTACCACAAACCTGCCTGTACTTTTTACAACTTTAATGTCAAGAGCACAGCAGCTGCTATAAAAAGACAAAAGGCTGTGGAACTGTTTTCCACTGTTTATAGCATAGAGGAGGAGAACTTAACACAACCTTTCACAGCAAAACAATTAGATCAGCCATGGGTTTAAAGGCAGTTGTCTCCGCTTCTCACAATATCTGGTTGCAATGTTTTAATGTCACATTTTCAATATGTACACTATCTTTATGTAAATGTCTGTTTTACAGCTCATTAAAAGCAGCTTGATTATTAGACAATTCTGTTAAATTGTTACCCTATCATTGATGATTTATGTTACGTATATTGTATTTGGACGACTGAAACTTGATATTCCAAGTAGCTTTTATATATGTTTTCTGTGTCATTCTTTTCTTGTATTTAAATAGAAGTGAAATGCAATAAAAATTATATTTGAAAAAAAAAATTACATAAACATCACAGTATTGAAATGATAAGCTGTAAATGTTGGTTATTTGTCATAGTTTATATGATAAGATAACTTAAATGTAGTATGAAATATTTCTGTGACATTTAGAGAAAAGTCAGAAAATATTTTTCTTGTACAGTGTCAACACATTTATCATTTCAAGCCCCCCCTCACAAGACAGAACTGCAGAAAGAAAGACAAGTGTCAACGGTATCAACTAGGTGTACTGATAATGTTCATAAAAAGATCTTTTATGATGTTTTGTGACATCCTGCCAGAGGGGATGCATATCTGGTACATACAGATGCATGGTAAGAGATTCCCATTGACTTTGAATCAGATCTTACAATGGTGGAATGCATGAGCATTTTCTAGTCTAGGAAATCTGACATTGATAACAACCATAATATACAGCTGAATTTACTTTAACATATGTTCACTATGTGCTCTTGCATTAAAAACATTACAAAAAGGCAATCAGAAATACTTAACTGTGTTTAAATGCACATGTCTAACTGTATCCATGTGCGTGTGTGTGTGTGTGTGTGTCTGTGTGTGTGTGTGTGTGTGTGTGTGTGTGTGTGTGTGTGTGTGTGTGTGTGTGTGTGTGCGCGCGCGCTCGCTATGGAGAAATATATTATATGCCTGTGTGTGCGCTTTATGTCCGTTAAATAAAAACAAATCAAAATGGAAATTTTGTGTACCTGTATATGTGTGTCTGCACATTAACACACAGAGACAGATACACACGCACACACGCACACACACACACATATTTTGTGGGTGTGTATCAAAATGTATGTAGCATGTATAATTCCACTGTATATGGGATGCAGTACAGTGTGAATGCATCTAGAGAGACATATACATCTTCTTCTTTTCCCGGTCAGGGGTCACCACAGCAGATCACCTTGTGTGCTCATGATTGGCAGTGGAGTTTTACAGTGTCAAGTTGCCAGCCTAGCACCCAACCTTCCACAGAAGACACACACACATGCACTCATGCCTAGGGCCAATTTAGAACATCCAATCTACCTACTTTGGGATGTAGGAGGAAACCCACCTGACCACAGGGAGTACATGCAGACTCCACACAGAAGGCACCCTAACCAAGGATCGAACCACAGAACCTTTTGCTGTGAGGTGGCAATGCTAACCACTGCACCACCATGGCCACCCATCTAGAGAGACATATATGATAGATATTTTTGTAAGTAGTCACACATGCTCTTACAAATGGATCTGCATGTATGTGTGTGTATATAGCATACACATGTAGAGATGCACACAAATATATACATGCACAGATTGAGCTTGTGCATGATTGTGAATATTATTTAATTGTCATCATCCTAATCATCCTCCTTTCCCCTACTTTCTACATGCCCCAAATCATTTCACCATATTAATTATTAGGCTCAACTGCAATGTTTGTTCCTATCATAAATTTGTAGGTTTAATATGTTTTCATACTATCTTAGGAAAACAAAAGTGATGCAAATATAATTATCCCTACCCTTATCTTTTGTAAAGCCATAAAACATTCACTTGCTGATTCCTAGTCATTCAGAGAACAGTAACATCTTACAGCACCATGAGCTGTGCAGTATGGGTGCATACAATCCATTATTTATAATAAAGTTAACATAGTAGAGTTAAGCATTATGAATGTAACATTCTAGTAAATTTTATTTAATGTTTTACTTATTCACTTTCACACATTGCCTGTGTATTGCACATGCAGTCTTTGTCAATGTCTTTATGTCAGTGCTTTTTTTCCCTTTGTATTACTAAGTGCATTTATTATTTGCTATTATGTTTGCCAAAGTATTCCAAGTTGTGGCTGAAAAGGGTCCTGGGACCAGTCCACTTTCTAATTACCACAGTACAACCAAATATGAAATAGAAAAAAAGTGGGGGTGAACATGACAGAAATAATTAAGGAACTAATAAAACACATTTTTATTCTGCATCATTCATGAGAGAAAAATAAACTTCTCACTGAAGGCATTTGGAAGTAGGAGACCTTCTTACTTTGGAGTCATTTTGAATGCTACTTGTCACCTGTACATCATTTACTGCAGTGAGAGTTTTCACACCTCAGCATGAGACTGTGGGGGAAGGTCTGTCAAGTCAATTCTTTTAGAACTCCAAAAAAATCCACTTACAAAAGCCTGCTGTTTACCTACTTTCTTTTTCTGAAAGTAGCTAAAATCTATTTATAGCATAGAACATATGTTCATAGGTTTATAGGTTCATAGGTAGGTACTATGTTGTCTGCCCAAAGGCATTTATAAGCCTAGCCAGAATGTGTTGGCTTTCGCTGCCCCCTTAGATTAGTTCCCTGTGCCTTTGTCCAACAGAGCCACTGAAGTGATCCCCGGGGTAAATTTTCTGTTTCCCACCCACTCGTCAAGGTTTCTCTTGAAGAATGTTAGCAAGGAGCTCTGCCTAATGTAGATTGGAATCCTGTTCCAAAGCTTGGGACGTCTCTGGGACAGGAATCTATCACTCCAGCACGTCCTATTTATTGTTGTGGTGAGGTTTAGATCCCTAGAGCATGTGGCTCAAGGGGATATGGTTTTCTTTAGGTGGAGCATGTCCATCAATTCTGGGTTGGACATGGCCTTGTATGTCACGCAGAGAGTACCTTTGAGTAGGCAGTATGCAACCGAGTACAGCTAGAACTTCTTCACTCAAGCTGCATAGGGCATCTGTTTGAAGCCCGTGATCCTCTTGGTGAGGTACTTCTGTGGTCTTTCCAGCTGTTGCAGGTGTCTTGTAAGGTACACCCCAAATGGGCCGTTGTACTCTATGATGGGTCTGATGAGTGATGAGTAGAGGGGCAAAATGACCTCTTTTGATCTGGATGTGAACCCTTTTGTGATTAGGTGGGCCACATAGAAGGATTTTCTAACCACTTTGGCAATGTGATTATCAAAGGAAATATTACTATCTACTTGGGTCCCCAGATCCCTTATTACATCTTCCATATTTAGGGGACTACCACCTATGTGGTAGTTTGTGGGTACTTTGTTTTTTCCAAAGGGGATGGCTATGCACTTTTTGGCATTTAGCTTGAGGCCATGATTTTGACACCAGGTATCCATCTCAGTAAAACCCTTTTGGAGGATGTCTGTGTCAGCCAGAGAGTCAATTATAGCCCCTAGTTTGCAGTCATCTGCGAACTTGGTCAGCCATAGTCCTCCTGCCCTTGCCTGTATCTCTGAGAAGTATATGCCAAACAGGAGGGGTCCTAGTACTGAGCCCTGGGGAATGCCACTTGTAACCGGTTTAGAGTCGGACTAGCTCCTGCAACTCTCACCATGTGGGTTCTGTCCATGAGCCAGTTGGCAACCCATATTATGATGTAGGGGTTTATGTTCAGGGTGGTGAGCTTGTCTATAATCCCAGAATGGGGAATGGTGTCAAAAGCCTTTGCAAGGTCTAGGTAGGCTGTGTGTACCACCTTTCCCTCGTCTATAGCCTTGGTAACTGTCTCAAAGAAGTCCACCAGGTTTAGGAGGCATGATCTTCCCTTAACAAAGCCAAACTGGGTAGGATCCAGTGTCTGGAAGCTCCCAATGTCTCTGTTAATGAGTTCCATGATGATGTGCTCCATAGCCTTGAGAACCAAGCTAGTCAGATTTATACAGTGATAGTTCCTGTGGTCTGTTGTGTCTCCACCTGTGTGGAATGGAATAACCGTTGTTGTGCACCACTCTATGGGCACATAGCCTGTAGAGAGGCTGAGTTTGAACAGTGTGTTTAGGTGAGGGGTTAGTTCATCTTTGAGCTCATGTAGGACGTGGTCTGGGACACCGTCCGGTCCCATTGATGCTGTGTTTTTGGCTTTGGAGAGGGCTGTTTTAACCTGAGTGTCTGTGATTTCAGGGGTTCTACATTATTCTGGTATGGTTATGGGCCCTTTTGAGGGGTGAAAGGGGGTTGACGTTTGCACTGAACTTGTCTGCCAGGATGTTGGTGATATCAGTTGGTTCAGTGTATTTTGTGCCATTCTGCACTAACTTCGAAGAGATCTGAGCATTGCCACTTAGATTCTTGACATAGCTAAAGAATGCCTTGTGGTTATCTTTGGAGTTCTTGGCAATTTTTCTATCGAAGCTCACCTTGGATGATTTTATGAGGGATCAGAGTTTCTTGCTGCTACTGATCAGGGATGTCTTCCCTTCTTGGGATTTTACTCTTTTCTGTACTAGTTTCCTCCTTCTATTTTATAGCTTGTTTATGGCAGGGGTCCACCAGACGGGTTTCCATTTCTTGGAGGAGTGAGTCTTTGTTTTGTTTGGGATAGCATGATCCATGCATTCTTGTAGGTGGCCATAGAATACATTAGTAAAGGATTTTGCAGCTTGGACAGCATTATTCTTTAGCATGGGGGCTTTGAAACTTTCCACCTCAGTCTTAAGTAACGTGAAGTTTGCTTTTGAAAAGTTTTTCACTGTGGTTTCTTTGTCCGGGGGTGGGAGCAGAATGTGGATATCCAAAGTGATTTGTTTATAGTCAGATCTAACCAGCAAGGGGTTGACCTCTGGTGCGGAACACCGTTCGTCCATGTTGGTATAGGTTGTCACCTCTGGTGGGAGTGTTGACCAGTTGATTCAAGGTGTTTGAGTTTATAAATTCTAGGAAATGTTGGGCAAGGGAGTTAGTACTTGAATAGTTCTCCCAGTTAATGTTTGGGTAACAGAAATCACCCAATATTAGAGTGTTTGGTAGGACCTTTATGTTACCCAGTGTTTCCAGAAATGCAGAATGGGGGTCTTGGGACATGGTGGGTGATCTGTAGCAAGATACAATTTCAATTGCAGTTTTGCCCATTGTTAGTTGTACGTGGATAATCTCTGAAGCATTGTACTAACCTGGAGGTGTGGGTATCCTTGATGAATATGGATACGCCCCCGCCTTTTGTATTTTGGTCCGGGTTCTGTGGTCAAAATGCATGGTATGAGTTGTAGCCTGGTAGTGCTGGGATGCTCTCTGGAGCCTTAAACCAGGTTTCTGTTACTGCACATATATCAATTTTCTCCATACTGAGGAGTGCCTTGAGTGCGTGCATTTTGAGGTTTAGACTTCTGACATTGAGTAGCATTACCCTCAGTTTTTTGTTACTTGTGCTATTTATGGCGGAGGGTTTGTCTTTTGAGCCTTGCCTAAAAAAGGCACTATGGGGGTGGCAAGAGCCTTGGCTAGTATTTGAAAGCTTAAGGGTGACAGGTGCAAGCCATCTCTAGCGAAGCAGCATGGCTTATTGAGCATGTCATCCCAGTCGGACAGACACTGGATACCCTTCGAATGACACCAGAAGCTTAGTAAATTGTTAAAACTGATAATATTTTCTTTATACTGTAGTATCATTCTTGGTGAGGGCAGGATGCTACTCAGGGTCAGGGTCATACCAGCCTAGACTATGTGATCAGAGAGCTCTTCAATGTCTCTTTTCATGTAGTCTAGGGAGGTATCTCTCAGGTCATTCACACCAACATGGACAACGACAGAGTCATATTTGTACTTGTTCTGGAGTGACCTGAGTGCTTGTGTTATGTGGTGAATCCTGGAACCCGACAGGCAGCTAACAGTGATCTTCTCCTTATTCAGCCTAGTGAGTGGGACGTCAGTGTGCCTGACTATAGAGTCCCCTATTACTAGTATGTTGGGTATGTTATTTTGCCTTAAGGGCTGTGATTGCATAGCACACTGGTTTTGTGAAGTATGTGTTTCATGGTTTGTGTTGGGGGGTGGAGGTTGCTTGGATGTCTGCTTTGGAGGTCTCTGTTGCTTTTGCAGATTTTTATTTAGAGCCTCCAAGTATGTTTTCTTGTATTTATGTGTGTTTTTACCGGTGCTGGTTTAATGGGTCTATGTAAGACTGGTGGTGTGATGCAAGTATTTCCCTTCTTCTCTTGACTGTCTGATCCAGTCTTGAGTTGAGAGAGCTTAGCCTCCCGTTTGGCTGTATAGTTGCATCTCTCACATGTATTAGTGTTTGGTGGTAGGAGGAGAGGGCAGTTGTAACATTGCCTCAAAATGCCCAGATTTACCAGTTGGACTGGAGAGTATACCTGAAACTGCTCTTTGGACATGCCTGGATAGGTACAGTGAACTGTTTTACTAATTGGCTGGAAACTACAAATAGAGAGCCTTGTCCTTCTGTACAGTATAGGGGGGGTCTAGTGCTAGGGTTTATACGTGCTTGCTATGAGTTTTGAGCAAGTGCCTGGCTGAGAAATGAATGGCTTGAGTGTTTAAGTTGAAAGTTTGTCTAGTTACAAGGGAAAAATTGAAGAGGAGACTTTGTGGAGCCGGGAATAGATATACCCTAGCTAACCGGCACTGCCCGGCACGCAAAACCGGGCAAATGTGTTTTTTTATGACAAGCTCTGACAGACACATAAATAAAACTCAGTCAGGGAAACATAAAAGTAGCTTTGTTACAGAAAGTGTGTTAGGTGAAAGTACTTCACAGTCCTGCCATTCTATCTTAATGGCATGAGAAAACAACATCACTTCCTTTTGTCTAGCATGACTCATATAAAAAGGACTTGAAATGTTTTCTGGGAAGAAGGAATGAAAGCAAGAAAACAAAATCTAAAACAACAAGCAAAAGAAAACAAGATCACATTACCAAGACAGGACCCATCATCCGCCATTTTGTGGGAAACACGTTAAATTGTAAAAGAAGCACAGAGTGATTTTGAGGCATTAAAATAGCTCAGAAAACAAAGATACAATAAAAAACATGTTTTTGAGTTCTAAGGTGGAGTTTTCCGTTAAGTGGCAATATTGCAGATACAAATGTAGACACAGTCAGTGTACGTAACATGCAGACTTCCATACAAAGCACAAAGCAAACATTTGTAATGTCTCAGGTTCACATTATTTCAAATGCAGATGTTCAGAATGCAATAAATTTTAGTTTATTGTTTTCAGACACTAGTGCAAATATTGCATTGAGGGAGGATACGAGGGATCAAAGTGCAGGTTTGGATCAGTTTTATAAAGTAAACACTGGCATAAATGATGCACAGACTTCAGGGCAAAATAAAGAAGAAATGTATTCCATATCTCAAGTCAATGTTATTACTAATGTTTCAGGGCAAAATAAAGAAGATATGCATACCATAGTTCAAGTCAGTGTTGCTGCTAGTTCTATAAAAAAGGATTTTCAGTTCGTCTATAGAGGGTGTGGCAGTCCAGCTGAAAATCAGATATGTTTTTATCTGTCATGGTTTAAGGTTGAGACAAATGGCAATATTTCATTGTTTACTGAAAATAAATTATGGAATAATGTACTGATAAATACAGCCACATCAATTTTAATTTCAAATAGACCTCTACTAGAGGACATGAGTCCAGCTATGTCAGGATTTGAAGGGTCAGAGGTTACAGCAGTGAGCAGTTCTGAGTGTAACAGTACCATACTAGGTATGGACATGTCATCAGAGTTAAATGATGTTTCAGACTTCAATAACAAGATTTTATGGAAAAATACAAATGCTACAGAATATACAGCAGTGCACACAGATGACATTTGTAAGAATTTAATGTGCAGTAGATTGTGAACATTTATTTTATTTTTATTTTACATTTGTTAACTGGGGGTGTCTGACTGAGCTGAAAATGCCCTTTTTCAACAGAGGCCTGAGGAGAAAAGCTTCACATAAAAAAATTACAGATACATTTAGATGTTTAGACATGATCAGTATACACACAAATTGCAATAGACATGTTTTTACAGTGGTATGCAGCACATCAACAGTTACAGTGTAGAGAACAAAAAAGAAAATATTAATTGAAACATAAAGGTAATTAATAGATTTGTGGTGTACAGCTGAAATTTGGAACATAGGTAGAATACATACATAGTACACAGGTACAGTATATACAGTGTGCATTAGCCAGTATTTGTGAGTAAGAGTGAAAACTATTATCAAGTACTCTAGGTTTAGTATGTGTACCTTATCCACTTTCACTAGCCTGGGGAGCAATCATGGCACTGCCAACTTTGCTTGAGATGTTGCCTAATGAGGTTTTAAAGGAGGCTTTTATGTCCTTAGTATACTGTCAGGACACATCTCACCAATGTTTTGATTACTATTTTGTTTTTGCCTTGCTGTTTTTATTTTTGCACTATGCATAAATTACAAACTGTTGATTCTCATTTTTGAGCTATGTTATAAACTTTCAAAGTGTTGGTTTTTATTGTAATCTGTACAAGGAGCTTTTCTCCTGGGCCTCCATTGAAAATGGGCTCTTTTCAGCCCAATGGACTTTTCTGGTAAACAAACAAACAAACAAACAAACAAACAAACAAACAATAAATAAATAAATAAATAAATAAATAAATAAATAAAATACATGTACAGAATTTGAAAAATTGGATATGACAGGAAGATGTAGATTCATGGGTTAAGATAAAATAAATTCTGGTTCAGTTACCATAGCTGAAGTGCAGGCAGTCAGGCTACCACATTTTCAGAAACAGTCTCCTGGATTTACTAATCTTCCATGTAGGACTAGCTTAGTCCTGCATGGAAGTGGCCATTTAGGAGCAGGATGGCAGTGCACCATGCATATTAATGAAGGCATGCTGCCTGAGCTCCAAATCCTACACGGAGCATGTAAGAGGGCAGGGGGCATGTCTGAGAGCAAAGCTTTCAGAATATACATGCCCTGGGAATGAAGAACATCAAAAAGGCCAAAAGAATGAGCAAGACTGCTCATAGGTGCCCGCATACCTCCAGCAACATCTCCCCACATATACAACAACAATAGTAAATACAAAGAAAACAAACATACAATTTTTCTTTTTATGAATCCGATTAAAGCTAATTGTAGGTGCACGGGTTTGCCCATCACATAGCTACGGTTAATGCAGCTTAAATGGCTGAAGAGGATAACAAGGAAGATATATGCAAATGAAGCAATATAGCAATAGTGTAGTTGGCAGAGCATTCTCCTTATGAGCAGGCATTCCCAGTTCGAGTCCCACTGCAGCACATTCCATTTTCCATGTCATATCACATTATGGCCATTATTTTAGTTGCATAACCTACTAAATAACATATATTTGTGAACTGGAGTATTGCATTAAATGCAGATGTGAGGTGTCAGTGTCATAATGTTGCAAAGTCCACAGATAATCACATGTGTCCCATACAGTATATGTACACAGGAATCATGGATACAAATGGAAGTTAAAATGTGTAATGAATGATAACTCCATACAGCTTCCAAATCCCCCACCTTTCCAAGAACCATTAGACATTACTGTTTAAATCAGTGCAGTTGTAAGTGGGAGTAAGCACTAGTAAGCAAGTGTAAGCACTATTAAGCAGTAGTAAGCATATGTAAACACTAGTAAGTGGGTTTAAGCCTGTTTGTGTGGGGGTAAGCAATGTGCACACAGGTTAAGCAATATTGAAGCCAACTCTCTGTAAGCATATTTAACTGGAGGTTAGGATTACTTACCCTTGCGCAAACCCAAGCAAACCCACTTACAACTGCTTAAAAGTGCCTTAATCACTCTGTATCCAATGGTCCTTGTTCTGCCCAGCAACAAAATAAACAGCCTTGAACCCAGAACCCTATACACTATAGGCACAGTAGTTAACCACCAAGCCATCACAGCACTACATAAGAATGAGGTATCACCAAACAAATCCTCACTATATTAAAATCAAACTGAACACGTGAAAGGAATCAGTATACAGTCAAATGTTCCATACCCTACTACATAACAGAAATATGTGAACTGGAGAACTGAAGTACGCCCAGATGTGAGGTGTAAATGTAATAGAGTGTTGAAGTCCACTACTAAACACAAGGACACCATACAGTGTACGTACACATGAATCATGGATACCAGATATATATATATATATATATATATATATATATATATATATATATATATATATATATATATATAAGATGTAATGAATAATAAATCAATGCCAAAAAGCAAATATAATGCAAAGTTAAATTTAAGCAACGCTAAGCATTGCACATTCCAGCTTAGGAGGTGTAAGCAATGTTTAGGCCGGCTAACTCAATGTGCCCAGTGGTATACTCCTTTAAACAATGCCAACCTTAGGTAAGGAGGTTTGCCCATAGCTTAGCCTTTTCAAAACTGGCCAGTCATGGCAAAGTGAGGGAAGTTGGCCCTACATAAACCCAACAGGTGGGAATACAGCTCATAACAGGTTGTAGCTTTCCCTTGCTGGCACCATGGCAGAAAGGGGAGAGGGAGTGCACTTTCAGGCACAGCGCTGGGGCATCCAGGAGTCCAGAGTCATGGCAGGACTCCTTGTCAAAGACCATGAGTAGAGACTGCTGCAGGGCCAGTACCAGGGTTCCTAATATAAGGCGGAAGCCTGGGAACGTCTCACCCGTGACCTCACCAGTGCCACTGGCATACCCCAAACTGGTGAGCGGGTCAGGCTTTACTATGCTGACCTGAAGCAGCATAAGGGGGACCTCTTGGAGTAGTGGATCCAAGAGGTTAAGATGGGAGGGGCTGTCCCAGCTGTGTGTAAGTATCACTCCACTACGTGTGTAATAATTCCCAGCTCATGTATATTATGGATAGGTATGGCTAAATATTCCTCTTATGTCCTTCAAAGTGGCAAGTGAGGAGGCTGTGACCTGGGAAGCACATGCCTGTCACCTGGAGAGGTTGTGATGCGAGGCAGGTCAGTAATACTCTTGCATGTACTGTCATAGGAAATAAATCTAAAAGCATTAGTAAGATAATTGCCAGTATATAAGCTGTATTGTTTAAGGCAAGTACAGCATACACTGGGGAATATGGCAGTAAGAGTCTCATATCGTTTGTATGTAAATAAAAGCATAATAGCCTGACAGTAAAGGTCTAACTGCTGGACTGCATGTGTATACTCTGACATCATAAGGTAATGGCGATTTGCAATCATTTAATAGTACTTTTGTATTAAGCACTGTTACCCACACTGTACAACATAAATAAAATGTGTAGGAATGTCTGTATATGACTGGTATAATCCCCAGAGGTCATTTAGTACAACTGAGAGACACATAGACAGAAAACAGTGAAAAGGCTGACAACAAAATCCAAATAGCACACACAACTGAGATGTGAACTGTTGCCTTTTTAGCACATACAGCCATGGTTCAAATCCTGTCAGTGGCAGTAGTCTACATACAGAATCATACCCCACAACTGTACAGATATGTCCAGAATGTCCAGTAAAGTGGCCCATATCTGTTGCCTGTCACCCTGTCCCCCTGGGAAATCAGTGGGATGATCCCAGACGTATAAGCAGCAAGCAGGAAATACAACTGATTGACACGCATCTATGAGAACAAAGCTGGCACACTAGCAACTCCCCAAAATCTTATGAGAGTAATAAGCCATGTATGTCCCATTTACACCCCCATGTTATCAAGCTGTGACAAGAGTGTGCAAAGTAACAGAGTGAGATGTATGTCATGGGTTGGGAGGGTGGCCTAATGGTTAAGGTGTTTGCTGTACAAACACAAGATGCAGGGTTCGAGTCTCACAAGTGATAATTGGCTAGGTTTAAAATGGCTCGCAAGAGCAGTTAACTTAGTACTAACCTATGAACCCTATAATAGTAATGTGGAATCTGGTACTGTGTGTGGCAACATTTAGGTAGTGCTGACAAGCATTTCTCCCACAGGTCTGTCAGATACGAACACTGTGCCCAGAAATGAAAGAATGCTACCCTGTACTGGTACTGTTTACTTTGGTATTGTATGGCATTGTTACTGATGCCGTTGCTCTGAATAATAAGGTATTACTCATCACTGTCACCCACACTGTCCTACAAAATATAACTAAGAAATCCTGTATAAGAGTGTTGTAATACAAGGTCAGAATGTAAAACCACAGGAAAATTATAAGACAGAAAGCAGATAGGAGATATACAGCAATATCTATATAGCACACACAACTGTGATGGACAGTGTTTTAGTTTTAGCAGACACAGCCATGGTCCAAATCCTGGGAGTGGAAGTAGGCTGCATACAGAATTATACCCCACAACTGTAGAGATAAGACAAGAATGTCCAGTATATGGGCCGATATCTGCTGCTTGTCACCCTGTCCCCTGGGAAGTCAGCGGGATGATCCCAGATGTTTAGGCAGCAAACAGGGAATACAGCTGATTGTCACACATCTATGAGAACTCTAGCAACTCCCGAAACTGTTACGAGAGTAATAAGCCAAGTATGTCCTATCTACACCCCCTAAAGGCCCCATCTCAATACTGAAAGATTGCCAAATTCTGGTAATAACAGCCAGACAAGTAAAAAATGCACTCTCCAAAGCTAAGAGTGCAGCATCCATGGGACCAGATGGCATTCCATGCTGTGTACTACATGAACTACAAAATGAGCTGGCACCTCACCTAAGTGTCATGTTTAATCATAGTCTCACCTCAGGTTTTGTGCCCACTGAGTGATACACAGCTATAGTTATCCCACTCCACAAGGGGGTGATCCACCTTGGATCCCAGGAACTACCTCCCCATCAGCCTGACGAGCCTGATCTGCAAGACCATGGAACATATTATCATGGAACTTATAAACAAAGACATTGACAACCTTCAAACACTGGACCCCATGCAGTTTTGGTTCGTGAAGGGCTGATCTTGTCTCCTGAACCTGATTGACTTTTTCGAATCAGTCTCTAGAGCCGTGGACAAGGGTAATGTGGTCCACACAGCCTATCTGGACCTAGCCAAGGCCTTTGACAGCATCCCCCACTCTGGAACCATAGATAAATTTACTAAACTAGGCATTAATTCCTACATCACTTGATGGGTTGCCAACTGGCTTACTGACAGAACCCACACTGTAAAAGTAGCTGGCTCCAAATCCAGCTCCAGACAAGTGACAAGTGGAGTGCCTCAGGGTTCAGTCCTGGGACCACTCTTGTTTGGCATCTACTTCTCTGAAGTACAGGCCAACACTAAGGGACTCTGGCTAACAAAATTCGCAGATGACTGCAAACTGGGAGCCATTATTGAATTCCTAAATTATGTGGATATTCTACAAAAGGGCCTTACAGAAACAGATGCTTGGTGCCAGAGCCATGGGCTCAAGCTCAATGCCAAGAAATGTACAGTTATCCCCTTTGGGAAAAAATGTACCTGTGAATTACTACATAGGTGGCAGTACACTAAACACCAAAAGTGTGATAAGAAACTTAGGGACACAGGTGGACAGTGGTCTCACCTTTGATAACCACATCGCTGCAACAGTCAGGAAATCCTTCTATATGGCACACCTCATAACTAAGGGCTTTTCATCCAGAAAAAATGAGGTCATTGTCCCACTGTACTCATCCCTCATTAGACCCATTATAGAATACAATACCTTGTTTGGTATGTACCTCTCAAGACATCTGCAACAACTGGAAAGGCCTCAGAAATACCCCATTAAAAGAATCACAGGCCTAAAGCAGATGCCCTGTGCTGATCGTCTAAAATAACTTCACCTATACTCTGTCACATATCGTCTACTCAGAGGCGATCTCTGCTTAACATACAAGGCCATGTCAAACCCAGAGCTGTTGGACATTTTACACTTAAAGAAATCCCTATCTCTTAGAGACACACACTCCAGGGATCTACACCTTGTCATCACAATGAACAGAACATGCTGGAGGGATAGGTTCCTGACCAAGAGACTCTCCAGACTCTGGAAAAGACTGCCCATACATGTCAAGCAGAGCATCTCTTTGGCCCACTTCAAAAGGAACATTGATGACTGGATGGGAGATAGGAAATTCAGCCTGGGGATCATGTCAGTTGTCCTGCTAGACAGGGGTCCAGGGAAATAAATACTGTGGGAGGAAATAGCCATGGAATTGTTATGGCTAGGCTTGTATAGGCCCTAGGGCTGATAGCCTAGTACCAACCTATGAACCTATGCTGTTAAGCTGTGACCAGACTGTGTACAGTAACAGAGTGAGATGTATGTGCATAATACTAATGTGTAATCTGGTACTTTGTGTGGCAACATTCAGGTAGTGCTAACAAACATTGCTCCCACAGGTACGTCGGATACGAACACTGTGCTGAGAAATAAAAAGCTTGATACCCTGTACTGGTACTGTTTACTCTGGTATTGTATGGAATTGTGAGTGTTGTAGTTGCTCTGAATAATAAAGTACTACTGATCACTGTCACCCACACTGTGCTACATAATATAACTGTGTAGGAAAGCCTGTATTGTAAGTCACTAAAGGTTGAAGAGGGCAATAGTCTAGATATGTCTCAGTTTACCTGCATGTGGTCAAGACATGGCCAGAGTCTGTGCAGAAAGAGATGGACAGATATGTGCACAACATTAACCTGGAATCTGCGAGTATGTGTAGAAACAGTTAGTGTTAACAAACATTTCCTCCACAGGTATACCAGGTAAGAGGTGTATACTGCAGGTAAAACCAGTTCATATATAAAGATGACGACAGCCATATCACTATCCAAACTAAGGCAATAGGGTAGTGTAGTAATACTTGTAAGGTACAGATAACAGCACTGACTAGGAAAGTAATGCGAACTACAGGAATGTACTAGTTGTTAACAGACATCTTTCTCTTTCCCCCACCATATCTCCAACAATGAACTAAATACCCACCTCAACTGGTATGTGATGACTTCACTGTTCGGTTGGGACATATGTCCTATTGGTTGATAATTATTTAAATCTGTTTCCATGCATGTGCTATGTTGAATTACTCCAACATTGGTGACATGGTGCCATTAATGTACCTGCATGATGTTATTACCACTGTGATCCCATATATGCATGTGTTCCATTTGCTATTCTACTGTTCCATATCTGGTGTCTGGGTTAATGGGAATATCTATGCATGCTGTTATACCTAACCCTGGAATGTGTTGACTATTACTAACCCACATATGTTGATACACCATAAACACCATATCATGTATGGGAATGTGGGTCCCAGTGAACCCACCTATCCCACCTCAGCTGGCTGTGGCACCAGGCACCAGCACATCTGGGGCCCAACCTGGGACCTCCTTGTTCGTTGGTCCTGCACCACCTTCAGGTAGAACTGCCTCAGGGGATGGGGCTCGGCCCCTGGGTGCGGCGTGGACAGGAAGCTGTCACCCATTGCCATGTCCAGGTCATGATGTGTAGAGAGCTCGATCAGCAGTTTGGAGATCTTCTACACCAGCTTGAGGGAGACGTGTCGTGACTAGAGCATCGGCCTGGCTCTTCGACTCAGCCCCCAGCACAGCTACCTCTGGGGCCATGAAGGTGCAGTGGTGACTGCCCATGGGTTGGGATCTCAGTCCACTGTTTCCACTGGGGGCACATGGGCTTC
Source organism: Protopterus annectens (assembly GCF_019279795.1). NCBI lineage: Eukaryota > Metazoa > Chordata > Ceratodontiformes > Protopteridae > Protopterus > Protopterus annectens. Next base: position 174,022,117 of record NC_056727.1, on the reverse strand, counting down.
TGATTTCCCAGCACCCTTCCCCATCAAGGTGTTTACCCCCCACATGTGTCATATACTGCCCCTGTACGCATCTGGTGTCTTGTCTACCTCCCCAAATATACCTAATATCCCTCCCCAACATACCACTCTCCCCTGAAAAAAAAAAGGGCAATCTATTCCCAAACAAAATCTCGCCCCATACATAGCTGTCCATTTTGCACATGTGTCCACTGGACACATGTAATCTGGTCTAATTGGCATCACAACATATTATTGTTGTCCTCACCCCTCTCTCAGGGGTTTGAGTGTCCAAATCTATCTCCAAATTCAGTATATATGCACAGCTGTTGCTGTAGAAGAAATGGGCAGCTATGGACCTTCCCTACAACCTTCCTGCACATCCCTAGCTATTTTCCAAACTGTCTTTCCCTCTTCGTGCCCCTTTTTCACCACTTTCCTATCAACCGTTTTTTCTTTTCTTTTAAAGAAACTAGTGCGAGGGTAAGTGGAAGTAAGCACTTTTAAGCAGCAGTAAGTGGGTTTAAACCTGTTTGCGTGGGGGTAAACAATGCCTACACAGATTAAGCAATTTAGAAGCTGAGTGTAAGAAACTGTAACTGGAAGTTAGCAGTACTTACCTCTGCGCAAATTCACGCAAACCCGCTTACAACGCTTAAAAGTGTCTTAATCACTCTATATCCAATGGCCCTTGTTCTGCCCAGCAATAAAATAAACAGCCTCTGCAAGTCTTGAACCCAGGATCCTGCACACCATAGCCAAAGTGATTTACAATCCATGTCAGATATACATAACCCTGATGTTTTCACAAACATATCATCCAGCCCAGTCATTCAACAGTACAGGAAATGTATTTAAACATGTAGATGTATGTGTGTGTGTGTGTGTGTGTGTGTGTGTGTGTGTGTGTGTGTGTGTGTACATATATTAGTATCTAAATAGATATATACATATCTATGTATATATATATATACATATCTATATATGTATATATATATATATAAACAAACATACTTACATACATATGCATACGTCTATAGATATATATGTCTACATCTATAAGTCTATATATATAATATATATATTTTTATATATATATATATATATATATATATATATATATATATATATATATATATATATATATATATATATATATATATATATATATATATATATATATATATATATATATATATATATATATATATATATATATAGGTATATACAGACATACATCTGTAGATAAAAATGGGAACATAAGAAAAACATATATAGCCATATGCACAGTTAATGGGGTTGAGGGGGACCAAACAACATATGTCTTGTATGAATAGGTATCCCCCCAACAGCCAAACACATCTTCCCTGCAATACAGTACCAGCTGTTGCAGATCCCATAACCAGGTCCTGACACAACATGGGCACAAGATGTTTACAGTACTCCATCCCGCCAGTATGATGTCAGGCCAGTATCAGTAACATATCATGCAGTACAGTCTGGCTACCATAGGGAATGTACAATGTGGAAACAATCAGCATCCCTAGGATACATATACACAGACACATATATGCCGATACAGATATACATATATATGTATATATATATATATATATATATATATATATATATATATATATGTAACTACACATACTCACACAGAGATATGTATAGGAAGATACATATGTAGAAGGTGTACACAATACGGAACAGTCACTATGCCCACAGTTACCACCTTACCAACTGGACACTGTATGATCCACCCATACAAATGACAATCGTTGCCTGCAACATATACCCACGGAGAGGTCAAAGGATACAACACCACACACAGGTTTGCATACATGGGAAAGCTTTATTTGTGTACTATTACAGTTGTATATGCCATGTCTTATAGCTATTTAGGCACTGACATCCATATAAACAGAGTAATGCAACTGTGAAGTAGTTATACTAATACAGTAGTCTGGAAAGGTTTACATATGTTGCTGTCCAGGCCGAGGCCTTCAAGTAGTACAATAGTAAAGACAGATTGGGCCACAGGATACCAAACAATCAACAGTAAGTAATGCAGATGTATAGTCCAGCAGCCTCTTTCTACACTCTGTACACAATCCCAAGGGGGTAAAGACCTCAGCTGACACAATTGGATGTATCTGTTACATAACAAGGCATAACTGACACCATCACAATCACACTCACAAACAGAACTGTCTGTATGGCAGGAGGCAGTACGCCTGCATTTACCCAAGGTGAATTGTATGGTAATGTACATCCAGATACCTTAAGGCAGCTTACCCCTGATACCCCTACATGTTGTAACAGCCTAGTTTTGTTATGGTGCATCCCCCTACACTCAATAATACAGGGCAATATACCACTGTTATATACACTGGCCTCTGGAGTATGTGGGCACACATGTATTGTGTAGGTGAACCCCACACATATATGGACCCAACACCACAGTATGTGTGAGGGACACAACAGCAGTGGACTGATGGTAGGAATGGCAGCATGACATACTCACAGTCCACTACATAACAACCCCTTACAGCATGTCATATGTACAAAACCTGGTATGTAGGTGGAGAACAGAGGCTGGAACACAGGCCAATATGTGTAAAACTGTTGTCATACACTAAGCAAGTCACTGGTGTTACAGGATAGTCTGCAACATACTCTTAGTCAGGAATATGAAGTTAGAAACATAATTGGATGTAGCCATGTACTGATAGCACTCAGCACACACACTTCCAGTGATATATCTGACACAAGACCTCTGTGGTGGACAGACAAAACATAACAGGCACACCTCTGGCCATCAAGAGGATAAGCCCACAGTTGAGAGCTATGCAGACAGACTGTATTCCAAGTTAAGCTAGTATGTACACACAAACCCTGTAACACCAGTGCTATACTATGCATACAACAACACTACTCACACTCTGTCTGTAGTTCCGAAACCTCCTACAAATATGTAGCTGGCCTGAGTGTGTAGGTTTTCCTGTAAGAGGTATTGCTACCTGCTGTCTGTAACACTGCTGCCCACACACAGGAAGGATGCCCATCATACAGGAAAGGTAAAGGGACCATGCCCACAAGATGTAGGGATTTATAGTAGTTGGTTGTCATGACAGTGGTAATTGGAACTACTACACAGCATGCTGCATGCAGGTAGCAAGTGGAGAATGCTGATTGGTGCAGAGACCATCACCTGATCATATGCATCACCTACAAATTCCATGCTGCAATGTATGCAAAGCAGCTCATTCCATTTACTGGAGAGAGAGAGAGAGAGAGAGAGAGAGAGAGAGAGAGAGTATGTATAAGCACAGAAAAAAAATGAAAACCATCCAGAAGAGTCTGCATTCCCAGAACAGGTATGTGAATTATACATGTATGCAATTGACCTTAGTAATTGGTCCATAATAATGGGATAGATGATGTGGAATGATTTATATGTGCCTTCAGATGTTGTTGTAATGATGTTCAGCTGAACAACTGCTAAGGACAATAGAGTCCGTCCCTGTTGGTAGTGGGCCATACCAGTCAACCGTGCAGAGCAGCACTAACTGATAAGATGTAAGCCATCATAGTGTGTGTTGTGTAATGGGAAGTATGTATATTACGTGGCCAGTAGCTGGTGGTGGAAGTAATGCCATTATGATGGACACGTGGGTTCCACAGCCCATCTCTTGCAGGACACTCAGGTTAACCTGTATTGCAGCATGCAGGAATGCCATAGGTGTGTAATAGGATTACCTGCAATCTGGCCCTACATATACCCCCCCCTAATGTCAGGTTGTGTCCATATGTGGTACCTGTCTGTGTTTTAGCAAGGCAGAACAGTGCAGCTGTGCAGGAAGGTGTTGTAGGATTGTGGACTTGATGTCTGAATGTACCCCACATATAGGTATGCATATGTGTATATGTGTATATGTGTGTATATATATATATATATATATATATATATATATATATATATATATATACATACACACACATGTATGTCCACAAATATACAGATACCCATGTGTAGACATATATATGAGCACATATATACATCACATATATCTACACATATATAGATATATACCTATATGCACATGTCTACATATACAAACACACACAAACATATATGTATGTACATATGTCCCCTATATTACTACCACAGTGCTGCATGCTATGTCTGAGGAAATAGCACACATAGCAATACACACAGATATCTACAGCTGTCAGTGTGTGCAACATGGATGGGTATGTCACATGTGAACCTCTTGTTGGGACCACATTGCCTTTGTCTGTGAAGTATGGAATGGGAATATGGCAATGTATGGCAGGTATAGTTGTGGAGGTGGCCAGGGTTGGTAGATATAGAGGACAGCCTACAGGGGTGGTATGTGACACATATGGTGGGTAAACACCCTGGATGGTGTGTGTGGTCTGTGATGTGGATGCCCCATAGGCCCCGATATTGACACAATGGGAACAAGCCTCCCACCCACTGTGACCCACAACAACAGTCCATGTCCTGAAGGTGCCTGGCCTGGAGGCTGAGCAGGAGGAGCATGTGGGCTCTGTGAATGTGTACTGGGTGCCTCAAGGTGATGTAGCACATCCCACATGTGTCTGTGGAGGCCGTTATGGAACAGACCCTCTACCTGACCTCAGGGGATAGGAAAATGTCTGTGTGTGCTGCCAGGGGTGGACAACATCCCCTGGGTTGGTTCCACCTGATGGTATTGCTGGACCAGTACATGAGGAGGACCCAGGGTGGGACACACATGTGATGTGATCTGGTAACATGGGCATATGAGTTTGGAAAGGTGGTTCTGCTGGCCAATAGTACATATACATGCTATTGTGTCACTGTTATAAAACATATGTTGGTAGTAATAGTCTGCACAATCCCAGAATGTGTCCAACAGCATGCATAGATAACTGCAATAACACAGTATGTCAGATGTGCACCACACACATAGCAAGCATACCACAGGCATATATGGAACCATTGTGGCCCTGACAATGGCATGCTGGTGAATAGTCTGTAATAGGCCAGCAATGATAGTGTCCACACAGGGAACATGGCTACAAACACATTACACAAGGCGTGGTACAGTACAATATCTGCCCCAGTGGTATGTATGCTGTAGTCATACCTGTTGAGTTGTGTGTACAGTTTGTTGTCGCTGATATGGTGGGGGTGACAGTGATGTTTATTAAGAACTGTGGTAACCTTGCTGCATGACTTGCTCACACCTGTGTCCATTTTTATATCTTTCAGGCACAATGTCTTATGGAAGGCTAAAACAACCAAGAAACAAAAAATAAACTTTCCAAAAACCACAAAAGGAGAAACAGAGAGCGAGCAGTCACAACGATAAAATTCCAAACTGTTTATTTAATGCTTTTAGAGTAGGTCGATGCCTCTCCTTCTTCAGACAAAAGCCAACCTACTTAAGCACCCTTATATAAAAGCAGTGCTACAACAATAATTCAATTAAGAAATCAATAACCTTAAAAAATCCCTCAAGGGAGCCTGACAGCTACCCTTCAGTATGGGCATATTGTACGGCAACACAAGCCCATACCAGGTCAGCTTCATCACTAACCACATCTTAAATATATAAATATAAAAAGTAGTAACCATAAACCTAAATAGGCAACAAAGTTGCATTTTAAACATGAAAACAGCAACACTCTACTAAAGTTATTAAAAAATATTTCGTAATAGTTGCAAATTAAAACAATGTTATTATAAACCCAGCAGCTAATAAATTGAATCGTGAAGAATCCATACTATCTGACACCCAAATGGGTGTATATATACAAACATATATTATAAATAAATAAATATATATATAATTATACAAAAAATAGATAGATAGATGTATCCTAAAAATCATGAAATAACCTACTTTACTTTAGAGTCCCATACACAAACAGTGTTACTTACAATGACACAAACCCCAAATTATGTACCAATAACCAAAGGACGCCAGTTTCAAATTACCACCACTATCTTCTAAGGGCAAGAGGTTTAAGAATACTTTTCACTGAAGCATATTCATTTAACCCTGGATGAATGTGAGCTGCAGTTCTAATCTGCCAAAACAATTCTTCCATTTCCAGTTGTAAATGCCAGGGCCCCCCTCTCAAATCAATTCTTAAACATTTAAGCACAGAAAGTTTAAAATAATGGTCAGGAAAAACCATAATATGCCTAGCTAAAGCATTAGATGTATCTTTCTTGTTAATGGCATATTGGTGCTCATAAATGCGCTGCTTCAATTTCCTTTCGGTTTTACTTATATAAAAAGCAGCGCATTTTTCACAGCAAGCTGAGTAGACCACCACTTTGGTCTCACAATTAAACCTACCATTAATTTTGTATATCTTATCTCTGATCTTAACCCTAGCAACTAAACTTACTTGCTTACATTGTTGGCATGCCCCACAATGAGACATGCCATAGTTCTTCCCATGGGTTCCATGTTTTTTCGTCTCAAGAATTGATTTGAGGTTAGCTGCTTTTCTATAAGTGATTTGAGGTTTAGCCCCAAATAAACTAAACAGATGACTGTCCTCAATGATGAGAGCCCAGTTTATATTTAGGATTTCCCTTATTTGATGGGTGCTCCAAACTATATGTGCACAAAAAACTAGTCTTAAACATTTGTTCACTATTCTTTATCCTAGAATGATGTTGAATACTTATTGCATCCACAATTTGGTTATTGTTGTTAAACAAAAGTGGTTTAAAGTGGCCTGTTTGGCACTTGTGGATAACTTCAGAGGTAATATTAACTATCATATTTAATGGATAACCTCTCTTATTAAACATAGACCCCAAATGTGTACATTCATCTATGAAGTCACTTTCATCGGTAACCATCCTAGCTGCCCTTACCATCTGTCCCTTAACAACAGCTTTTTTCTGATGGTAAGGGTGACAGCTAGTAAAATGCAGGAAAGAATTGGCATAGGTAGGCTTTCTATATATGGTACTTTTATACCTGGAATTAGCCACATCCCTAACCAAATGAATATCCAAAAAAATTGATGTTATTCTCCTGCAATGTGTAAGTGAATTAAAAAAAATCAGTCATGAGGGAAATGCTGTTGATAAAAGTCAGAACTAAAATGCTAGGCCCTTTCCAAATTAAGAACATGTCGTCTTGGTAATGAGTGTACCAAGCGACATTGTTCTGAAATAAGGCATTACTAAATAATAATTTCTTTTCCCAATATGCCATTATACAATTAGCGAAACTTCCTCCACAGGGTGACCCCATTGCCACCCCTGTTTTCTGGAGGTATATTCACCCATCGAAGACCATAAAATTGATAGTTAAAACTAATTGCAAAAGAGTTTCAACCAAACAGATAGTATTGTGATCCATCTGCCTACATAACATAAATTCTCTTATCCATTCCAAACCCAACTTCTGAGGTATCACAGTATATAGGTCCCTCACATCAATTGTGAGGAACCAATATTCTTGGTGGAACGGAATATTATTTATGTTATTCAAAAAACTCCAGGAGTCCTTACAAATTTGGGACTCCTGTTCCACTAGTGGCCTTACAACACTATCTATATACTTGGCACAACCGTATGTTATGGACCCACGCCCATCTACAATAGACCTAAAGGAGAGTCGTTAATCCTTTTGTGGATCTCGGGTGTGCCAAATAAGACTGGTAACTTAGGAGCAGGCATGGTCAAATAATGGTGTAGATCTATATCTATAGTGCCTTCTAGGAAGAGGTAATCCAAAATAGACTTGATTCTTTTATAAGCCATATTAACCTCATTCAAGCTGGCTATTACATATGCATCAGTATCTAGCTGTTTTCTCATATTTTCAACATAGATGTCATAGTCCATAAATACCAGCCCATCCCCTTTATCAGGTTTCATCACTCTTATATTACATTCTCATACTAGGTTCAAAAATTCACATTGGTTCCTAGTGATATTAATGTTAGGATACTTATTGCAAGCCTTATTGGCAGCAATAGCCCTTAGATCAATCTCACACATCTTTTCAAATGTGTTTAAATTAGAATGTAAAGGTGGATTAAAAAGGCTTGAAACCTTAAGGGAGGTAGTAAGGGTAGACGTCCCTCCCATAAGGGCATTCAGGTTCAATTTACGGACAAACAATTTCAAATTAATTATAGTCTTAACAAGGTCCATGGTAGTATCAGGAACAAAGGACAAGCCTTTAGAAAAAAAGTCAACCATTTCTTGGGTTACATTTAAGATGGTATAATTGTAAACCTTAAAATCTCCTTCTGTACTGGAAATTATTCTGGGATTATCAACACGGCGTAATGTCATCTCCTGCATTGATTCCTCTTGTTCCTCGAATTCCCTTGATTCTGTTGGTCCTCGAGTTCCCCCGTTGCCTGTTCCGATTCCTTGGAAAACCCTGTTGATGACTTGTACTGGGGCGACTGTTATTATTTGAAGCATCTTGTTGTTGAGAACAAGAATTACTGCTATAAACGTTATTGTTACTGTTATTGCTGTTGTTTTGGTTATTCAATCTCTCACTACGATGAAGGGGCTGTGCTTCTCCAGTGTGGGTTTCAGGTTTTCCATTATGAGATATATCAGGTCATCTTGTACAATCTCACTAGACCCTGAAGGGGCTTGATTGGAAATAGTAGCCAAGGAGGTAGTAGGTGGATGAGGGTATGCTTTATTATTAGCATAATCATGCATGTCTCTTGCAATTTTCTTCTTCTTAAGCCCAAGCATTTTTGCTAAAGTGGCTTCAATGCTGGTGAAAATGCGAGCATACTGATATTTATAGCGAAAAAATTCACAGTCAGTTTTAATACTGTGCTCTAATAATTCAAGTTCCCCTTTTAAAATGTCAATTTCTGATTTATACTGATTAATGAGCAAAGTTATAAATTCAAAACCTTGCTTATCAAATAAGTTTAAAAGTTCACAATGAAATGGTGAGCCTTCTAACAAACCAACTGGATAACGCCATTGTCTTAAGCCCTTAGGGATAATTTTCTTATCCAAACATTCTCGCAAGTAGGTTATTTCTAAATGTAATTTTCTGCAACGAAACAGTTTATGATCAAATTCATTAATAAGACTAGTAATCGTACTTACTGCCAGTTCTTGTTCCGGAAAATTAGTAGCAGTAGCTCCATTACCAAAAAAGTTGTTATTAAAAAAGTTCCCAATAGATGGAAAGGAACTTGATTCTATACCTTTGGAACTGTTCCTTTGATTTCCATTATTGTTCTGCTGGGAGCTTATCTCTTGTCCAGCTTGGATAGCATTAAGTGAAATACTTTGCCCAACTATAGAATTATTAGCTCCAACACCAGGAACTCCAGAAGAGGAAGAATGATTTTCTCCTGGTGGGATTTGCTGACTTACTTGGCCACTAGAAGTCCTCCTTATAGCAGCAGTGTTGCCGAAAGATGGAAGGGAGTCCATCCTTTGAGTGAGGCTGCCAACTCGGACCAATAACACTTGAATTAGGGCCGTTAAATTCCCCACGGCGTTCACCTCTCCGGGGCCAACATTACTCGGCTCTTCTTGAGTGGAAAGTGAGTTTTGAGGTGACGCTCTGGTCTCGTTTGCCATATAAAGAATGCAAAAACAACGAAGAAACAAAAAATACACTTTCCAAAAACCACAAAAGGCGAAACAGAGAGCGAGCAGTCACAATGATAAAATTCCACACTGTTTATTTAGTGCTTTCGGAGTAAGTCGATGCCTCTCCTTCTTCAGACAAAAAACAAACTAATTAAGCACCCTTAAGTGTCCACACAGGGAACATGGCTACAAACACATTACACAAGGCATGGTACAGTACAATATCTGCCCCAGTGGTAGGTATGCTATAGCCATACCTATTGAGTTGTGTGTACAGTTTGTTGTCGCTGATATGGTGCGGGGGTGACAGTGATGTTTATTAAGAACTGTGGTAACCTTGCTGCATGACTTGCTCACACCTGTGTCCATTTTTTATGTCTTTCAGGCATGATGTCTTATGGAAGGCTGCCAGCCTACACAGCAGCAAAAAATGAAATCTTGCTGAATGGCTGCCCATGATCAGCAGGAGCAGACTACCCTGTGGAATGACCTAGTCCACAGGGTCAATGATGTCGGACTGCACAACTGCAGTTATGAGCAGGTCCAGCATCATTGTTCTGACCTGCTTCACAATGCCCATTGGTGTGCTGCTGCAGTCTGGGGGGATCACCTTGCCACAGGGGGGGCATGCCATCCATCCCCCGACACATGTGGAGGTGCTCCTGACCAGCCTCGTGGCACCTACCTGTCCAGCTAGCCACCAACCGGTGAACACTTTTGTGGTGGTGGATGCCACCCACACACCAGCTGAGGAGCATGCAGATAAGACCACAGGGCACATCCGTAGACCACTGTTGCATATATATATATATATATATATATATATATATATATATATATATATATATTGGTACAGATAGATCATGCATATCTGACATGTCATAGATATATTTTGTTGCTGCATAGTAGTGATAAACAGATGTCCATATGTGGTAGTATCGTGGAAATGTACTGTTCATGTATTGTAATACTGCATCCACCCTGTAGCAATGCTACAGTTGTGGCCACTGACTTTGCATTTCTCACTCTCTTAGGTAGGTCCCTCAGGGATACCACCAAGGCAGCAGCCTGTAGCTGGTGAGTATGGTTTATGTAGATGCTTGCCAATACACCGGGCATGTAATGACGATGGTATATTCCATGCACACATCTAACACACCTACCCAGAATGCATGCTGCACATGTGCACGTATTGTTGCTGTGAAATGCATGGCATCACAGGAGTGACCATGATGGGGTATTGGAAGGGTATGTCAGACACCTGTATGATAACTAACATCCTGTCATTGCGAAATGTGTCCACAGGGAGTAACATAATGGTGAGAGACATGGCCTACAGTAGGGACATGTTTGGAAACACGCCCATATACAGTGCAAAACCAGTGTATATACCTGTAGGACAATGGCAACTACTGCAGAGATACACTATGGCATAAGGCATTATAGTGGTCCCCATTATCAGCTGGGACTAGGCTGTAACATGTGGTGTTCAGTGTATGGGACACTGCAAAGTGACACATGTGGAGGGCTTACTTGTCATGCATCTGCAAAAAGGCTGAAGGAGGGGGAGGGGTGTCACCATGACACACCAGTGCACTGCAGCAGGGATCCTAAGGATGCTAAGAATGGCTGTGTCTGCACATAGTCAGGTTCTGGACCTGTGGCAGCCGTAACCCTACCCCCACAGCAATAGTGATGGCAGTGTGTGAACTCCAAGGGATGTGCATATGAGTAGACCTTGCAATCATGCATATTAGGGGGACATGTGTAGGGCAGACTGAACATACACTGGCAAATGCAGATATCCCATGCTGGTATACCCCTGCCAGGAGTAGTGACTGCTGTAGTACACACAACAAGAGGTGTGACAAACCGTCATGATAAGGGTGTGCACACATATGCCCACACGGTGTGTATGTATTGTGGTCAGCATCTGCAGACCTAGCACATTCCGTAGACACTGCATGTGAAAGTACAGGACATATGTCACATATCGGGCTCATGTACTGTTAAGATATGCGGTGATGTGGTCCCATGGCAGATCAAGGATGGGTATGTCATATCAGTAAGGGTGTGTACACCCCCCCATAGCCACAGTATGCTTTGATGGTTGTCAGTGTAAGAGTATTGGATTGGTCATACATGGTCCACTGATGTTGAGAGCTGTGAGTCAGACATCAGGCATTCACAAATGACATCTGTTCACATATCATCCCAGGTATGTGTTGTTGGAAAACATAGGGACTGTGAGCATTAAAGCTGACATAACCAACACAATAGTACACATTCAGCAATGGGCTGTACACCTGTGAGGTGTGGTGCACAGTACATGGCAGGGTGCAGAACAGGTGCACAGCAATATTGTGTATGTGGGTGCAGTGGTATCCAGGGGAAGGGGCTTCACCTAGTGACACAGCACATGCATCACACACATGTATACTGTTGTTAGCATGGATTGACTATAGCTGCACTGCATGCTGTTGGGTACCATATGTTATGCATGTTGACAGTGGGGTAATAGGAGGACTGTGTGTACTATCATTGTGCAATCTCACCTCTGTGTGTGTGTGTGTGTGTGTGTGTGTGTGTGTGTGTGTGTGTGTGTGTGTGTGTGTGTGTGTGTGTGTGCATGCATCCTGGTGGGTAGTTAGTTTGTCTGTAGGGTCACTCTGGTGAAGTGGAGGGAGGATGATGGATGTAGGATGCGTGTGTGCATGTGTGTGTGTTTGTGTGGCCGGCCATGTATGCACATGTGTGATTGTGGGGTGTTCATACAGCAGTACCTCCCTCTGGGATCATGCAGTACAATGACATGGATTGCCAAATTACACACCAGGAATACTTGTCATGTGTGTAATCACAGGACAGCTGATAGTATAATATGGTCTGTAGCATGGAACAGACATTGAGAGGGGAGGTAGACACCAGGTACACCCTTAATATTGCATTCAGCAGAGAGGTCACCTACAACCCACGTATGCAGCACTACAGATGCATTGGGAAAGTACTAGTCAACACCAGGGAGTGTATCCAAATATTACAGTTGTCACATGATAGGTTGATTGAGCAGTATATCTGGCATGTACTGAGCATTACATACACATGATGCACCAATGCATGATATTATGGCTAGAACATAGTAGCCCACACATATAGGGGCCATGCTCATGATGTCTGGACATACATAGGGTGAACACCAAATGACAACAGTGAGGCCATCTAAAACCACTACACACAGGTCAGGCTGGTAATGTAGGAACAGGTCTTCTGTTGTGATCGCTTGTGTAGGCATTTAGAGGAATGATATGTTAATGAGTGGTATCAATGTGTGTATGTTACCAAGTGTGATGCAGGATGGGGTACACATGGACATATACGTGGGACAGTCTGTGAAGCCGCGGACAGGTAGGTATTATGGTGGTGTGTGTGTGTGTGTGTGTGTGTGTGTGTGTGTGTGTGTGTGTGTGTGTGTGTGTGTGTGTGTGTGTGTGTGTGTGTGTGTGTGTGTGTGTGTGCACACTGTTAGGCATTGCTGTACAGGTTTTAAAGTGCATTTATTGTTTTCCCCCACAGGTGGCAGGTGGGTTAGGGTCCCTTCTGCATGCAATCTGATGTTGGTGTCCATACAGACACCGAAGATGATGATAGTACTGTTGAGGCACAGGTGGGGTTGTCAGGGCCCGACACTGCACCATCATTTGACATCCCCCTTTTAGCCACCCCAACCCTGCAAACAGTTTCAGTGCCTACACATACCCCATCACCAGTGACCATAGCTGAGGGACAGCTGGCGTTTGGTGGCAGTGCACAGGAAAGTGTGGTAACCATGCCTACTGTGTCTGGTTGCAGCAGGCATAGCTGGATGTCTGGCAGGGCACCACATAGGCAGATGTCCCAGGGTGCTCGTGGTAGGGCTGCTGAACATCATGCCCCTGGCAGAGGCAATATAGCTAGTACCAGCAGGCGCATGTTTCAGGCTGTCATGGCAGCACAGAGGCACATATGGAATGTTACACCAGACAGGGCCTGAGGCTGCAGAGGGCTGCTCTCACATCTGTAAGTGACAACATCCGTGAACTGTCTGGTACCATCCATGCTTATACCAAGTTCATGGATAGATGGCATGATGAGATGATGGCCTTCATCACCTGTGGTATGTCCGTGCTTGAATGTGTGGTGGGGGTGCAGCAACAGCCACGTGGAAGTAGGCCAGCAACACCAACAGCTGTCAGTCAATGTGGATGTGCTAGGACACCAAGGGGCTCCCATAGTGGCAGTACCAGCTCTGGCAGTGCGGAGGAGTGCTGTCCACACCACACTACAGCAGGCCACATGTACTTGGTCCTGGCCAGTCCCAGGAGGGACCTGTTACCAGTGGACATTTGTCATTGGCAGGTGAGAGTAGCACATCGAGGCCTGTACCTGGACATGCCCATGGAACCCCTGGTAGGCACAGTCCACGTGTTCGTCGGGGGCAGTGAACTGCACACCCTGCCAGGTATGGTCTGCAGCTGTCCATAAACACCTATATAGGGCAGCCACATGGCAGAACTGTGTGCATGCATACCCACACACTATACAAACACACCTAAGGCAACCCCATACCTACACACACCACATCACCACTCCCAGCTGACCTCAGTACACCTCTCACCCACACACATGGTGTCAAATGTATGGCCCACCCTCAGCCTCTGGCAAACCAATAACACACTCTGTGCATATGATGATACTTGTGCCACATCCCTGTCATCCATACCATCAATGCAGGGACAGGCTAATATGGTTCTGATGCACATGGTGACTGTACTACAGTGTACCAAAGTACTGCAGTGTAACATGTTGTGAGGAGTAAAGTATAATGCATATATGTAAGGTAGTGTAGCCATCCAGCAATGATGCATTATAGCTGTTAGTAACACTGGTTAATTATGGTCTCTATAATGTTATCCATTTGTGTTGTAGGTGTACATGTGTCAGCATGAGGATGCCCTGTGCATATGATGACACCTGTGCCACATCCCTGTCATCCATACCATCAATGCAGGGACAGGCTAATATGGTTCTGATGCACACAGTGACTGTACTACAGTGTACCACAGTACTGCAGTGTAACATGTTGTAAGGAGTGAAATGTAATGCATATATGTCAGGTAGTGTAGCCATCCAACAATGATGCATTATAACTGTTAGTAACACTGGCTGATTGCAGTCTCTATAATGTTATCCATTTGTGTTGTAGGTGTACATGTGTCAGTATGAGGATGGTCTGCAGTCATATTCCACAATGGGATATGACACTGTGGTGATACCATAGCTGTGACATATCTGGGGTACAGTTGAACACATGTCACAGGTTAGTATAATGGTTATTGCCTGTGCCACATGGACAGGTGACCTGCTGGGGTGTGTATACCCTGCAACCTGATGTAGATTCATCCACATATATGCACACTGGTACTTGGCAACACTGGGACTAGACCCCTACCTAGGTATGTAGTGATACTGAAGTGTGTGGCTTACATTGCACACACCATACAGTGTTTAGGGTGATGTGTGTCCCAGGTTACATGTTACATGCAGAACATCCCCAGACATGTACAGTATGCTAATGGGGGATGTAATGGGTGTATATGGATAATATGTAATGTGGCATACCTTCATATACACATTAACAGACACATAACAGGCAGACACATATCCGAGAGACCAGGGCCTGTTGCTGTTAACTAACTCGACCGTGTGTCCAATGTCTTATAGGTAGGCTGCACACAGTACATACATAACTGGCCTGGATTGTGGTATCAGTTATCTGTATGGTTGATGGTGACAGTGGTAACCATAACGTGGTTCATGGGACATGTACCAGGTGTACAGTGTTGTAATGACAGTGTACACAGCACCCACATCCCCCAGTGGATATTATACTCCCTGAAACCCATGATGACACTCTGTCATACCCACCATCACACATTGGCCACAACTGCGATACAACCCATAGTATACCCCAACAGTGGTAATACAGGCATATGCATCTAATGCACATGCCACATGCGTAGTAGGGTGTTGCATTGTCATGCCTCACCTATGGGAAGCAAGAACACTATCTGTTTTAATGTGTGACAAAGGGTATTGTAATAGGAGTATGTGGCCTCAGAATGCTGTACCCTACAGATATACGGACATGCACACATACACACACTTGCCAGAACATAATGGGTATCCCATGCCTATCAACCCATTTGTACAACACTGTTGTGCTGGTACTGCAAGGCTCATGCAGCCGGCATGGAGAGGAGCTTAACAGTGTACATATAATGTCCCATACAGCAGCAGCCACAACTGACTATGGCAATGGGTGTTGCGGTGGTTGTGAAGGCCCTCATAGAATTCCCACATACAGATGTGCTAACACACAGACACTGCTATACTCAGTCATGCACATGTACATGTGTTAGTACTGGGGTGCATTGCAGCAGGTGGTCATAGCTGTGTACCTAGCTATTGTCCAAGGAGAGATGGGTTGTGTAGGGGTTTTGTGTACAGAGGCATCCTGTCACCTGCCATGTAGCAGCAGGCAATCTATCAACAGACATTACTGTGGTGGCCCTCAGGGTGAGAATGACATGCATCATTCAATCCTCCAGGTGCCTCCCGCACATGGCCACTAAGGTGATCATGTTGACATGTATGCAACATGCATTACAACACATGGTTAGTGTCTGTGATGGAGACCTGTACCCAAGCACGTTCTGTTGACTGTGGCAGTGTAGTGGAGGTACCCATGGCATGTGGTGTGTACATCGTGTCATCTCCTATATGTGCTAGTTCTTACACAGCTGGACAGACATGCCAGTGTCAATCAAGCTTAGGTTGCCTGTACATATCCCAGCTGGATACCTGCCATCTGCACATCTGTTCAGGGACTGACAGTCATCAGCTTGGCAAGTAGCTATGCAGTAGGATGAGTGTGTTGACAGATAGATGTTTGTCAACAATATGTATGCCGTAACTACATGTCAGATGCCCTCACTAATATGCGCTGTACAGACGGTAGTCTACAGTTACATTCCACATGTCAGATCATTACCCAGTAGGGGTTATATACTGTGACACAGCTCACACACCAGGGATACAACAGGGAGGCCTCAGAGTCCAGCTATGCCTGCAGATGTGCCTCTTGTCAGTACTACATTTAGCACTCTGCTCTTGCCTGGGTAAGCACTGTCAACAGTAGTAACACCATGATATACTACATGCCAGTGTGACAGCACATACCCTGGGCTACTACACCTGTATGTAACACATTCACATGGATGACAGTGCTGTACAGGCCTCATATATGTCTGTGTCCCACACATAACACTCACACCCCTTGCTACTGTAATGACAGCACATAGGCACATGTATTGTACATGGCATTACATACACTTATTACAGATGTCATTACCCTGCTATGTTATCAGACTGGGTGGTGTGAACTGGTTACCTGGGCTAAGCCATGCTTAGCAAGTATCAACATTGCTGCAATATAACAGCTGAGCTGATTTGTGCACTGGTAAACGAAGCCTAAACTGTGTAAGAGCCTGTAAGTTTACCCATAGCTTAGCACTGCTTAGCTTCGTGCAAACCCATGCAAACTAGGGTTGCCACCTTATCAAATCTCCAAAGTGGGACATTTTTGGAACAAACATCAGATTTTGCTGGGTGAAACATACCCATGGCCAGTACAAAGGACAGAACTTCACTTTTTTGCCTAAATAAAAGCTTATTATTGTAGCACTTTAGTTGCTTGTTCTGTTTCTTATAACATTTTGGTGTTTCAGATACAGAATAACTGTTTTATGCAACTATTACATAAAATATACAAAATAATTTTGTCCTAAAATCTCAGGACATTTGCCATTTTTTCAGTTTTTTTGCAGGACACAACTGCCCAAAGAGGGACTGTCCCTCGCAAAGTGGGACAGATGGTAACCCTAATGCAAATCCATTTAAAGCTGCTCAAAACTGCCTTAACCACTCTGTATTCAACAGCCCTTATTCTGCCCAGCAACAAAATGAACAGCCCTTGAACCAGGACCCTGTACACTATAGTCACAACACTTAACCACTACGCCATGACCACTGTGAAGACAGCTGCTGTTTTACCAATATATCTGACAATACACATATTGAGTAGTATTGAACAATTGCCTTTACTTCCACACTTGTGTAGTATTTGTTATTAATATGACTGTTGCATCACATATGCTGTTGTTTCATAATGTACACATAGCAGATACATATGGTGAGATACATCTGGGAGGGTAGACACAACTGCGAGGTTTACACATGACAGGAATATGGATATATACATATAACACATAGATATATGTCTACATGCACATACACATGTACACTCATACATATGTCTGTATACACATCTGTATAGTGCAACACATATATGGCCATGTGTACATCTCTTCATATGTACATATATAGAAGTGGAGTTACCCACTTTGATATTGTGTGTCTGGTTTGTGAGCCAGTTAACAACCCATCTTACAACGAAGGGGTTTAGATTCAGTTTGCTAAGTTAATCGATAATGCCTGCATGTGGGAGTGTGTCGAAAGCCTTTGCCAGGTCGAGGTATGCTGTGTGCACAAATTTGCCCTTGTCAATGGCCTTGGTCACATTTTCAAAGAAATCCACCAGATTTAACAGGCAGGATCTGACCTTCATGAAGCCGCATTGGGTAGGATCCAGAGTTTGGAGGTCACCTATGTCTTTATTTATGAGGTCAATAATGATACGTTCCGTGGCCTTACAGATGAAGCTGAACAGGTTATGGATCTGTAATTCCTTGGGTCTTTTGCTAGGCCACCTTTGTGGAGGGTAATAACTGTTGCTGATCTCGATTCTGCAGGAACAAAGCCTGTGGTTAGGCTATGACTGAAAAGGGTACTTAATGGTAATGCTAGTTCATGTTTTAGCCTGTTTAGAAGAGCATGGGATGTCATTTGGTCCCATGGAGGCTGTGATTTTTGCCTTGGACAAGGCTTTGAGGACCTGATTTTCATATATGTAGACTGGGGGAGTTTAAGGGAAAGGTTTTGTAAGTTAAGGGGGATAAAGGAGTGAAAATGTTGCCAAAGCTATCTGCCAGTAGGTATGCTATCTCTGTGGGGTCAGTTTGTGTGATAACATTGGCTACTAGTTCTGCACATGCTTGAGTCCTAGCCTTTAGGTTACATAAATAGCTGTAAAAGGCCTTACAGTTATCCTTGGGTGTACTTGCTAAGTTTCTCTCAAAGGAATCCTTGGAGGATTTGTCAAGTTGCCTTATTTACCTGTTGAGGCTGAGGAGGGTGTTTTTCCATTGTTGGGGCCTTGCCTCAGCAACTTTTTGCATTTATCGTAAAGTTTATTGATTTCCACCATGGCGGCTTGTTTTTACTTGTGGCTCTGGTTTGGATGCTTTCTGATACAGCCAAGTTTATACACTTATGCAAGTGATTGTCCAGGGCTTTAGTGTAAGCTTTGTGTAGTTACCACTTCCAGCTTGGGGTGGGGCTTGGAATGCATTTATACCTTCACCTAGGAGGTCATAGCTTGCCTTGGTGAAGTTTTTTAGTCTGATTTCACCTTTTGTGAGTTATGGTGTTAGTGCCAACTTGAAGGTGACTGATTTATTGTCAGTTTTAACTAATGAGGGTCTGACAGTTGTGGCAATGTATCTGTTTGACATGTTGGTGAGGACCAGATCCAGAATGTTTGCTCTCCCTGTCAGGGTATGGACAATTTGTTCCATGGCATTTGAATTAACAAAGTCATATAACTTTTGCGCTAGCTAGTTAGGGCTAGCTTAGGTTTCCCAGCTGATGGTGGGATAATTGAAATTCCCCCATAACAGTGTGTTCGGTAAAATTTGGATTGTCTCCAGTTTGGTCAAGTAGGCTTCGTGGGCGTCATGACCCATGAAGGCGATCTATAACTGGTTATGACTTGAACGGGGGTCTTACGCACTGTAACCTGGACCTGGAATAACTCCATGGAGTTGTCCAGTCTAACTAGACAGGAGGTGAATTTATCTCTAATATGGATTGAAACACCACCTGCTTTGGTTTTCACACATTCATTTTGCTCTCTAAAGGTGTGGAGGGCATTGTAGCCTGACCAGGTTTCTGTGACTCCACAGACCTCTACATCTTCAAGTGACATAAGTGCCTTTTCATAATTATTATGCTATATTTGTTACTACTGATAACTGTCTATTATTTTTTTTTCTTTTTAGTGTTCCTCATTTGCACATGTTTTGGCAGAGTGCATTCTTGAATGGCAGTGTTTCGAGGCAGTGAATGAGAGTCCACTGCCCAAGGTGAAAACAGAGAAATTTAAGTTGTCTTGCCATCAGAAGTGCATTACAGAGTGGCATAGGTGCACTTTGCTGCAGCACTCTGAACAGCAGTAAGAGATGAAATTCTGCACTGCATCTAACTAACATTGTAGCACATGGGTTAAATTAAATGATTTTAAAGAAAGAGGAAAGAGGGTGAAGGGTTTGAAATCACATGCCGCTTGGAATGTTTGCAGCAGATGTGAAAATGCAGTTTCATAGGTTCATAGGTTCATAGGTTCGTACTAGGCTATCTGCCCTAGGGCATTTATAAGCCTAGCCAGAGTGTATGTGGCCTACACCACCTCTTAGGATGAGAATACTACTCCCTTTTAGGGTTTAGTTTACTATGCCTCTGTCTAGTAGTGACAAAGAGATGACCCCGGTAAAACCTCCTCGATCCCATCCACCACGAGATTTCTCTTGAATAGAGTCAGTGAGCCTAACATGGACTGGGATTCTGTTCCAGGTTATGAATCTGTCCCTCCAGCACGTTCTATTTATTTCTGTGTTGAGGTTTAAGTCACTTGTTCTCGTGGCTCTGATGGATTTGGATTTTCTGAGGTGGAGCATGTCCATTAATTCAGGATTGGTCATGGCCTTGGCACAGATCACCTCTGAGTAGGCGGTATGCGATTGAATAGAGCTGGAGTTTTTCAGTCGGGCAGCATATGACATATGTTTAAGACCCTTTATCCTCTTGGTGAGGAACTTTTGGGGTCTTTCCAACTGCTGCAGGTGTCGGGTGAGATACATCCCAAATGGGGCATTGTACTCAATCATTGGCCTGATAAGAGAAGAGTACACCTTTATGATAAGGTGGGCAATATAGAAAGTCTTCCTAACCACTTTGGCAATGTGAGTGTCAAATGAGAGGTTACTGTCAACCTGGGTCCCTAGGTAATGGATTACCGCCTATGTGGTAATTTGTCGGTACCTTGTTTTTCCCAAAGGGTATGACTATACATTTTTTTAAGGCCATGGCTCTGGCACCAATTATCCATTTCTATGAGGCCTCTCTGAAGGATGTTTGTGTCCGCTGGAGTATCAAATTATGGCCAGTTTGCAGTCATATGCGAACTTTGTCAGCCACAATCCTCCTATGTTTGCCTGTACCTCGGAAAAAAAAATGCAGAACAAGGGGTCCCAGGACTGAGCCCTGTGGGACACAGCTTGTGACTGTAGTGTCTGACATAGCTCCAGCAACTCTGACCTTGTGGGTTCTGTCCCCATCTTGTGACATATGGGTTTACATTTAAGCTGGTGAGTTTGTGGGTATTGTGTCAAAGGCTTTTGCAAGGTCAAGGTAGGCTGTGTGAACTGCCTTACCCTCATCAATGGCCTTAGTGACTGTTTCGTAGGATCCAATGTCTGTAGGTCCCCAATGTCTTTGTTTATGAGTTCCATAATGATCCTCTCCATAGCTTTGCAGACCAGGCTCGTCAGGCTTATGGGGCTGTAGAAGCACCACTTTTGTGAAGTGGGACCACTGTTGCCGTACGCCCACTCTTGGGTACGAATCCTGTAAGGCTAAGATTAAACAGCAGCCTTATGTGTGGGTTTAGTTCCTCTTGGAGTTCATGTAGCACACAGCCGGGACACCATCGGTCCCATTGATGCTGTGTTTTAGCTTTAGAGAGGGCTCTCACCTGGGCATCTGAGATGTTAGGGAGGCTACACTCTGCTGGGATAGTTATTTCTCCTTTGGAGAAATTTGCACTGAACCTGTCTGCCAGAATGTTGGCAATGTCAGTGGGTTCAGTGTATTTTCTGTCATTCTGGACTAACTCTGAGCATATCTGGGAGTTTCCACCCAGGTTTCTAACATAGCTAAAGAAGGCCTTGTGATTGTCTTTTGTGTCATTTGCGATTTTTCTCTCAAAGTTGGCCTTGGATGTTTTTATGAGTGATCGTAGTTTTTGCTAGTACTGATCAGAGATGCCTTACCTTTGCTCTGTCATGTAGTAGCTTCCTCCTTCTGTTGTAAAGTTTGTTTATGGCTGGGGTCCACCAGAGCCTGCCTTTGGAATGGGTCTTGGTTTTATTTGGGATTGCATGATCCATGCATTCTTGAAGGTTCCCATAGAAGGCATTTGCAAAGGATTCAGCAGTGTGGGTTGTGGTTTCCACTGGCCCAGGGGCCTTGAAAGATACCACTTCAGTCTTAAGAGTGTGAAGTTTGCTTTTGAGAAGTTCTTCACTGTGGTCTTTTGTGCAGGGGTGGGGGCGGATGTGGATTTCCAGTGAGATTAATTTATGGTCTGATCTTACCAAAGAGGATGTACGAGCATTTTGTCCCCATGTTTGTGATGATCAGGTCTAGTATATTGTCTCCTCTTGTGGGAATGGTAACTAGTTGTTCCATTGCATTTGAGTTTATGAATTCTAAGAACCTTTGGGCTAGAGTGTTGGGGCTTGAGTAATGTTCCCAGTCTATGTTTGGGTAGTTGAAGTCTCCCAAAATGATGGTATTTGGAGAGACATTCATACTCTCCAGTGTCTTCAGGAAGGCTGTGGGGTTCCTGAGTTTGAGAGGGTGGTCTGTAGCATGCTACAAACTGTGGTTAGTTGCACCTGGATAGTCTCCGATGCTTAGTGCGTTGCCACTAACCTGGAGGTGTGGGTATCTTTGATGAAAATGGATACTCCCCCTCCTTTTGTGGTTCTGTCCAAGTTTTGGGGCCGGAAAGCATGATATGAGGTAAAACCTGATAGTGCTGGGGTGCTCTCAGGAGCCTTGAACCAGGTTTCAGTCACTGCACAGACATCGATGTTCTCCATACTGAGGAGGGCTTCGAGGCATGCATTTTGAGGTTTAGACTTCTGGCATTGAGCAGCATTATTTTTCCACTTGTGTTTTCTAGGAGGTAGGTTTGTCATTTGAGCCTTGCCTAAAAAGGCACTATGGGGTGGCAAGAGCCTTGGCCAATATCCGAAGCCCAGGGGTGACAGGTGCAAACCATCCAGCGTGGCTTGTCAAGCATGTCATCCCAAGCAGACAGACACTGGATCCTTAGAATGACACCAGTAATTAAGCCAATTGTTAAAACTGATCATTTTGTCTTTGTACTGTGGCATCATTCTTGGTGAGGGTAAGATGCTGCTCAGGGTCAGCCTGGGCTACATAATCAGAGAGCTCCTCTATGTCTCTTTTCATGTAGTCCAGGGAGGTATCTCAGGTCGTTCACACCTGCATGTACAATGACTGAGTCATATTTGTACTTGCTGTGGAGTGACCTGAGTGCTTGTGTTATGTGGCGGATTCTAGCTCCCGACAGGCAGCTTACTGTGACCCTCTCCTTGTTCAGTCTGGTGAGCGGGACGTGTGTGCCTGACTATGGAGTCACCTATTACAAGTGTGTCTGGCATGTTGTTTGGCCTTAAGGGCTGTGACTGTTTAGCACACTGACTTTGTGAACTATGTGTTGCATTTGCTATGTCTTGAGGTGGTGGTTGCTTGGGTGTCTGCTTTGGAGGCCTCTGTTGTTTTGGTAGATTTTAATCAGTGCCTCCGAGTATGTTTTGTGTGTTTATGTGTTTGGTTTGCAGTTGTGATAGTTCTATGTGAGACTGGGTTTGTGGTGTGCGTGGTTACCTTCTCCTCCTGACTGGTCTTGCCAGTACTGAATTGAGAGAGCTCAGCCTCCAGTTTGGCTATATAGTTGCATCTCTCGCATATGTTTGTATTTGTTGGGAGGAGGAGAGGGTTGTCTGTGTACATGAGGCAATTATAACATTGCCTCAAGATTCCCAGATTCACCAGCTGAACAGGAGAGGACGCTAGCAACTGACCCTTCGACATGCTAGAAATAGTGAAAAAGATTGCTGTGTAACTGATGTCAGAAAGGACCTATAGGGAAATGGGTACTCAACAGAATTTAGGTGAATGAAGTACTTTTCGTTTGTTTAAGAGTGCTTTACCTGTATACAAAATGCTTTAGGAGCAAGTGCTGAACTTTTCAGATAGAGTATAGGCTGTTCAGATTGCAAGTAGAACAGTTCTAAGGGAAAAACTGAAGAGCAGACTTGGCGGAGCCAGAAAAAGTTTAACCTTGTTTAACCAAGTTTAACCTTGTTTAACCGGGCCAATATCGCGACGACCAAAAAAAGCCAAAGCAAAGCGATTTTAAGCAGTGACCTACAAAAGAGCTAGGAATGGTCCCAAACAACCAATTACTAACAGCTTCTTGTGCTGAGGTCACTTCTCCCAAGGATAGGTAGGCTGATCAAGGCTCCCCACTCCCACTGGAGAGCAAAGAAACTTCCTTTTATCCAAGTAAGGTAATGGACAACACAGGAACTACACCACAGCCCAGAATACAGCAATGCCTGTATACTGGTCTAAACTAGTCGGGAAAACAAGGATTATTTTTTTGCAGAAATACACAGAAAATGCAGAGACAGTGATAAATTAATTACACAGGCTAGCACACTTTAGTGGGCAGCCTCCACAGTTCAATTAAACAAACAAACAGCAAACTTTCGACTAAATTCGACTAAATGTAACTTTAAGTGCAATTTTTAAAATAAATGCAGTAATCAGTAAAAAACAGTTCAGGCTAGTTTAAAGTAAGCAGCAGAAGCTATTTTCAGTGAAAAAAAAGCAAAGATACTTAAATCCAGAAGGTAGTCGCTTTTTTGAGTTCCTTGCTGCTAGGACCACTCTGTAAACCCACGTGGAGCTTGTCTGAGCAGTATAGCCAGAAAAAACCGCCCAGAGGCGGATTTTAAGCAGTGAACTGAATGGTCCCAAACAACCAATTACTAACAGCTTCTTGTGCTGAGGTCACTTCCCCCAAGGATAGGTAGGCTGCTCAAGGCTGTGTGGAATACAAATTGTTGCATATGTTCTTTTGCTGTGAAATGTCAGCACTGCTTAGCAGAACCCACAGTTGAGGAAAGTGAACAATTTCATTTTTGTAACCTTCCTTAGCGCAAATGTGTTTGGTACTGATGAACAATATTTCTAATGAGTGAGTGATGTGCACATTCTGTATATCTGTTTCTGTGGCTGAAGCTGTAAATTTAGTGACTTTGATGCCTTAACACAATTTCTCTGGAATTCAAATACATACATTGTGAAGGGGTTGTGGAAATTATTACTCCAGATGTAGGAATCACTGTCATCACAACTTTATAAGCTTTTTTCCTGGTTCTAGAATTGTGCGCTTGCTTACTGCAGAGTGCCATGCAATCAAGCGTACCTGCTTATGGAAAAATGAAAAATGTCATTTGGTAAGATTCTGTAGTGCAAATAGGCTTAGCAGCAATGCATGGCCGTCAGCTCTCTGGACAGTACTTAGTGCAGAAAATCCACCTGTTGCCCTCACTTTTTTTTCTGGCACAAGGTATAAGTCCATTGAGTTTAGAGATAGCACACAGGTGATCCAGAGTTCAAATCCAGATAACACTTTTTCTTAAAAAGTGTGTCAGAATGCAATTACTAACAACATTTTGATTAGGAAGGTAACACTTCATACAAATGACCATCATAATTATGTTAATTGCAAGAAATGTCACATTAATGCTCTGATAAATACATTTTTCTAAGTAGCATATTTCATTGATTTAGTTATGAAACACAGTTGAATGTGTGGGTAATTGTTTAAGCAGGATAGTTATGATAATGAATTAAAATGCATTTGCATATCTGTAAAGGACAGAATACTCAAGTTAAAATCATCTTCCTTCCTCAAATAGTCCAACTCTGGGTTTAGGACAGTATGTATAATGAAGTATGTATGTATCATACCTCACCCTGTATTACTCGGATAATGAAAGTCTGTTCTTTTGACACACACTTACAAACAGTAATAATGCCTCTTCCATGGGAATGCATTTCACAGGACTTCTTAAAGTCACACACATGCAGGTTTATCTGTAATAAAGATGGCTGAAAAGGAATTCTTATGTAGTACTAGTAAATAATTATCTTCCTTGCAATTTATGCATAATGTCTTTCTTGGGTTTGATTCTCACATTGGTTAAGTAACTTTTTATGGTGTGTAATTCTAGAAAGTCATATGCCAAGTCATCTTATTTGAGCTCCAAAACACCAAAGATAACAAGCCAAGCCATTGAGGCTGTCACTGTTGACCATTTAAAAAGTGTGAATATGTTCGGCATCACACATGGCAAATTTCACTGCCGTGTTTCACACCTTTGTTGTTGTTTGATAAAATACCTTCTGCTTTGCTTATAAATGCTGCTGTGTACTTACAATCATGCAAATACAGTTGGTATGGTTATGCATTTTTGCGCACTAGCCGTTAAATGTGAGATTGGAATTTGATACCAATTCATACTTAGAGTTGCTGTTTGACTTCTTCAGGCATAGCTGGTGTGGTAGATGATGGTGCTAAATTTAGATCCCAGAGGAGGACTGTTGAGGAGTCCAGATATTTTGTGGCACTTCTCATGAAGCACTAAAGCTATCGGCTGCTGCAGGGGGACTCTACTCGGTCTCAGTATAAGACTGAGGCTTGGAACAGAGTAGCCAAGGCTGCCTCCAGAGCAACTGGCATCCCACACAATAGAGAGTTGTCACCACCACTATAGTGATCTGAAATTGTGCAAAACAAACATCCTTAGCTGATGGGAGGATGAGTTTAGGACTGCTGACACCCCCCAGTTGTATAAGTATATTGACTTATTTGTGTTAAATGATAGAATGCAGTACCCAGCCAAGACTGTTATTCAATAAGCTTTCATGTCGCTTCTTGTCTGCTTCTGTTTTGCACAGCTCTGAAGACATTGCAGCAAATTGTGAGACACATCAAGATGGATTAACACTTCAGAGAGGCACAGGGTGTGCATGCATCAGGTCTTAATGTAAGCCTAATAACTATTGTAATTGTCTGCAGTAAGGCAATACTGTAATAAATAATTATATTTATGATATCATAGCTGTGCAATTGATTAATGGTACAACAGAGTAAAGCTTTCCCATCATACCTGGATGTGGCAAAGATGTATAGACTAGATTATAATAACTGTTAATTTTCTGAAATTATATAATCAAGTGATATGCCATGGATCTAATTCTGCCTCTCTTTTTTTCTCACCCCACCCATTTCTCTATCATTTTTTTCTTTTTTTTTTTTTGGTGGGGTGAATACTTTATATGGCTTAAAAATCTGTTGTCAGACTATTCTGCTAACAAAACCTGACATGCAGTACAGAGAGGTACCGCGACCACTGCAGATTGGCCTGGCATCCCTCCACAGGTTGCAGTATCAACACAGACAGCACTTCAGGGTCCCAAGCTGTCAGCATGGTCTCCACAACCCCTGCCCTTCCTGCCCATCTACATCAGGGAGCTCTGCCCCAGCAGCTGGTACACTAGTTCCCCATGGAAGTAGTGTTAGGGAAGTGGTGATTTAGTCACTTGCCAAGAGCTGACAGGGCTGTTGGAGGGTATTATGGAAAGGAGCCTCAGTGCCTTAATCAGCTGTGTCAAAAAGGTCCTTTGTCACATTGCCAAGACAATTCTACATTGAGCAATGATACAGGAAACTGAGACAGGAGACAGTGATAACTGTTCTGAGGGTGAGGACTAGATTGTCACTGTTTTCAGGCTTGACATGGGTACATCTCCGATGCCTCCTACCTATCCCCAATTATGGTGTTCCCAACCTTTGTGTCCATCACCATCCTTGTCTGTTATGTTTGTCATGTATGTCTGCACCTGTTTCCTCACCTAATCTACCGACCCAACCTCGCATTGCTAAGCATCTTCAATATTCCTCTCTCTTTGAAAGAACATTGTTGTTCTTCTTTCGGCTTTTCCCAGTTAGGGGTCACCACAGCGGAACTCTGGTCTACTAATGATTGGCAGTTGATTTTTATGGTGCCGAGGTGCCAGCTCGATGCCCAACCTTCATTGAAGGCACTCCCATTTAAGCATGTCTTTTGAACACCACTTGACTGTGAGGAGGACATGCAGACTCCACACAGAAGGTGCTCAAGCCAAGAATCGAATGGGAAAACCTCTTGCTGTGAGGCGACAATGCTACTGCTGCACCACCGTGGCTCTGTCTCTCTTTGAAAGAACAAAAAAGTAAAAAATGAGCACCTGTCCCACAAAAAAAAAAAAAGATCCATATATAGCTTTCCATGTCACCTATGTGTCTTCTTGATACATTTGATTTGGTACAGTTGGCTGTACATTATTCTGTTGTTGTCACCTTCCTTTGGTGTGGTGACAATCCAAAATCAGTAAATTCTGGCTACACTTCAGCATTTATGCTATGAAGACATGGATAGCTATGGTTCTTTCCCACTACCTTCCTACAGATTCATCTATTATTTCTCCTGCATCCTCCCTTCTGCTTGTTTCACACTTCACCACTTTCTTATAAACCCTTTTTTCATATGTTTAATCCGGTCAAAAAATAGAATCACTGACAGAACACAAAACCAGAAATGACACATAAGAAAGCCTCCACTTTTTGTCCTCAGCCTTTGCACAGAGTTTGCCATCATTCACCAATGCTGGTTTTGGTGAGTGGCTATTCATGTCCTATGATAAAACCTGGTCAGTTATTGACATCACCTGCAGCAGTCTGATTATCCTCACTCAAAGGTGCTTAAACATGCTGTGCCATCAGAATACAGAGTAAAGTCAGAATAAAAGCAATACTTTGTAACAGTTACTCAAACAGTTCTTTGACTACTGAATGTAACAATGACTCGGATTTGGTAAACTTCAGTGCAGGAATATATTATTCCTGCATGGAAGGGACCATTCCCATGCAGCATGGCAGTGCACCACGCATATTCTTGAAGGTGTGCTGCTGTGCTGTAATACAGACACGGTTCTGTGTATGAATACAGGGGGTGTGTCTGATAGCAGTGCTCTCACAATACACATTCCCCCTGCACACCAGAATTGCCGTATGGCAATTTAAATAGAGTAGGATTGCTCATAACACCTCCCAACTCGTCAGAGTAAGAAATCTGGACAAAGCCATAAGGGACAATTGTCCCTACAAACCCAGAAATTTGATAGAATAACACGTTTAGCATTAGCATGAATTTTCGGCAGGGTATGAAGTATATAACACACACCTCCCAACCTGTCAGAATAAGAAATCTGGACAAAGCCATAAGGGACAATTGTCCCTATGAATCCAGAAAGTTGATAGAATAACAGATTTAGCATTTGCATTGATATTCTGAAGGGTACGAAGTAAAAAACACAACAAATATTTTTTTTTCACATGTGCAATAAAGTTTAAGCATTGTTACGTGGGTGTGCCCATTGCTTAGCTGTGCTTAGCCCAGCTAAGCATAGCTAAGCAACTGACACACCCGCGCTTAGCTATGCTTAGCCCAGCTGAATCGACACGATAAGTTAAATAGCAATAGATATCCAACATAAGCATCAGTGCAATAGTGTAGCAGTTAGAGCGTACACCTTGCATGTAGTTATTCATGGTTTGAGCCTCACCAAAGCCATTTTCATTTTGTATGTGTAAATATTACAATTAAAATTTATTTGTATATTTATGTAGGAAGTAATGTATATTTCTCAACCAGAGTAGTGTATTAGGCCCAGATGTGAGGTGTCAGTGTAATAAAGTAGTGAAACCCCCATATAAACAGAAGTGCCCCATACAGTATAATGACACAAGAATAAATGTAATTACAGCACATTGGGGGATGTCAGGGAAGGTAAACAAATGTATATTATGTAATGAATGATGAATCAATCCCATACAGGTGATAGTCCAATAAAATAAAACATAAGCAATGCTAAGCATTGCACAGTTATGCTGACCGGGTGTAAACATTGTGTACGTATGAATGCTGAGCAATGAGTAGCCCAGCTAAGTGGATTTTCCCATTGGTAAGCAGTGCTGAACCTGCCTCTTTAAGCACTGCCAACCTTAGCTAAGCAGGTTTGCCCATAGCTTAGCTTAGCTCAGCATATTCAAAACCATCCAATCATGGCAAAGGGTGGGAAATCAGCCATATTTTAATCCCGTATGTGGGAATACAGCTCATAACTGGTTGTAGCTCCCCACTGTAGGCAGTATAGCAGGTATTGGAGAGGGCATGCACTTTCGGGTGCAGCACTGTGGCATACAGGAGTCCAAGGTCATGGTAGGACTGCTGGTAAAAAAACATGATGTGAGACTGCTGCATGACCAGTACCAGAGCTCCCAATATAAAGCAGAAGCCTGGGAAAGCCTCACCAGTGATCTTACCAGTGCCACTGGTATCCCTCAGGCTGGTGAGCAGGTCTAGCACCACTATTCCAACTTGAAACTGAGGAAGAGGGAGCTCTTGGAACAGTGAGTCCAAGAAGCAAGACAGAGGGGTGATATCCCAGCAGTGTGTAAGTGTTCATAGCAATAACTGTTTACCAAAGTCCAGCCTGTGTATGTGATGGATAGGTATGCCTAAATGTTTCTCTATTTTCATTACAGCTCCAGCTGAGCGGGCTGTGAACCAGGAAGCCCATGCCAGTAGGTTGCAAAGGCTGCATCGTGAGGCTGGTGAGTAACAATCTTGCTTGTAGCAGTCATATCAAATAAATTTAAAGGAGTAGAATATCACCTGGCAGTATACAAAATGTGTATGGTTTGTACTGAATAAACCAGACAATATGACAGTAATAATCCCAGGTCATATTTAAATAAAACTGTAACTGTCTGGCAATAAAGTTCTAAATCCATAACTGGTTGTGTTTACTCTAGTATTGTATGGCTTGACATGTTGCATTCACAAATATCTGATATCTGAATAGTAATGTTGTGTTAACCACTGTTTCCCACACTGCACTACATAAAAAATATGTCTGGGAATGTCTGTATAAGAATGTTGTAATTATAAGGTCAGATTGTTTAACCAAGAGGGACTTAGACAGAAAACACTAAAGGAAAAAAAACAGCAGTTTCTCAATAGCTCAATCTGATGAAACACAATTTTTGTATTTTTAGCAGACACAGCCATGGTTCGAATCCTGGGAGTGGTAGTAAGCAATATGCATAATTTCAACTAGGATTTTGTGAATATGTGTAGAAACAGTCTGCAACAATAATTTAAACACACACATCAATGGGTTTGTTTTACACCATACCTTCTGTTAGGACATATGTTCTATTGTTCAACAAATATTGAAATGTGTTTCTATTAATGATCCATGTTGAAATACTATCATTGGTGGCCTGTTGCTATCAATGTAACCTGCATGTCATTGTAATGGCCACTGCGGTTCCATATAAACACGTGTTCTGTTTGCTATGCAACTGTTCCAAATCTGTTGTTTTGGGTTAATTGGAATATCTATGCATGCTGTTATAACTAATCCTGGATTGTGTTGACTATTATTAACCCACATATGTTCTAAAACTGCAACACCATAGCATGTTTGGGAAGGCTGATCCCAGCGGACCCACCTCTCCCACCTCATCTGGCCATGGCACCAGGTCCCAGCACATCTGGGACCCACACCAGGACCTCCTCATGTGCTGGTCCTGCACCACCTTCAGGTGAAACTGCCTCAGGGGATGGGGCTCACCCCCCTGGG
>NC_056727.1:173968071-173980571 GCF_019279795.1 Protopterus annectens | reverse complement strand
AAATCATATGGGTTTCAAGCATTCAGGTACATAGGTTGTGCATGTTGCACATGTGTGTAATATCAGTGTCAGTGCATACAACAGACAGAAATGTGTACAGCTACTGGTTGTTGCAGTGCCTTGACACTGATATGGGTACTAGAGTAGGGATGATATTTAGCTATTTATCAGAGAAGTGTCCACCTGTGTTATGACCCTCTGTCCATACCTACCACTACCAGCTATATCCACACCTATATACAGTGGATATCACAAGTGTACACACCCCTGTTAGAATGCCAGGCATGTGTGCTGTATGACAATCAGACCACAGAAGATCATTTCATACTGTTTCTCATCTTTATGTGACCCCTAACCTGTAAAATCCCATTGAAATACAATCAATGCTGGGAAGGTGACCAACTATTGCCAAGTGAAGATGTGCCATGATGTTAGAGTCCAGACCAGGATGGATGAATGCTGCAACCATCTCAAGAGGTGCGTACACAACATATCAGTTTAAGGGTGTGCACACTCATTCAACTGGCTTATTGTACTGAGTATTATTTCCATATGTTTTCACAGACCCGATTGTTATGTTTTCAATTGAATTATACAGGCTATAGGTCACACTACAGGTGTGATTTGTTATGAAATGAGTTATTGTGGTGTCATGTTCCAATTGCACAAATACCAAGCAGTGTATCAGGGGTGTGTACCCTTTATATCCACTGTAGCTATATGGACACAGCAGTACCTGACCTGTATATCCAGGCTCCACCAAGGTAGAGTAACCCCCTTTGGTGGACAGCAGTAATACACAAACCACATAATAGGTTGCTACATTGGCTGTACAGAGACACATAGGTGCAGGCAACAACTTTGAAGCAAGTCCACCTATATCTGAGCAAGCATGTAAGTTCACAGGTGATGTCCTGTAAGGCTGACTATGACTATGAATTGACATATCCACACCACCAAGAACAATTGCAACCATGTCTCCACATATGTTGTAAGTCTCAGATGAAACAACACAATTCACCCTGTACTGGGGGTAAAGAACACCTCATATACACATGCCATGGATATAGGCAACCTGCATCACACAGGTTAGGTGGGAACATCACCACCCTGTCCACCCCAGTTGTACATGGAGATACGCACATCAACCACACTCTTCCCCTCAGCAATTGTGAACATGTGCATATTGCCTACTGATGGCAACAACAGCATATCTCCATGGGGCATAATAACATCAGTGTCTGCCTCCTACATGAACTCAGGCATGTGCTCAGAGCTCCATCACACACCGCAGTCAAACACAGACCTGTCACCATCCACACACCATCCACATGGAAGATGACCACTGTCAACCCTCTACACAGAAATTAATGGAGGATAGAGGATTATGCAATCAAGTGTCCAACATTGGGGGGAATAAGATAGCTCAGGGACAGGAGTGTAATGCAAGCTGCTATAGCCATGATAACTTGGAGAGTTTAGGTGTAGTTTGGATTATTTGAAAGTAATATCCACAGTTGATGTGCATTTTAACAACCATTTGCTGTTCTGTGACCTTTTCCTGTTTATGTCTTCCAGGTAACATGCAGAGCACTCACCTACCAGAATTCTCTGTTGGAGAAACAGACATCATCACCCAATACGTGCTTGGACATTATGCCCTGTCATGTGGACGGAGAGCAGAAGATGTGCGGGAGAGGACTGCCCTCTGGAACAATGTGGTCTAAAAGGTAAATGATGCTGGCCTGCACAGCAGAACTTATGAGCATGTTCAAATGTAATGCCCATCGCCATCCAGCTCCCACTGACACCCACCGAGGAGCTTCTCAGCAGACTTCGGCCACACACTGAATGCACAAGCCATGATGCTGAAGGAAGCATTGTGGAGGTGGGTTGCACACACACAGTGGATGAGGAGCATGCAGGTAAGGGCCCAGTGGGGATTAGTACACCAATGTATCAGACATACATGTATCTGCATTGTATCTACATGCATGTGTTAGGTCCGAATTCAGTTGTGCATGGGGTTTTCGAATGCACAGAGGTGCACATCTATGGTGAGGACAGGACATTGTGTATTATTGCAGTTAGTACTATAGATGTGCAGACATGTTGCATCCATCCTATACCAAGGCCACACGTGCGTCTGCTGACAATAACTCTCTATCACAACTACCTAGGACCCTCTGGTCTGCATATGGGACAGCAGCCTGAAGCTGGTGAGTATTACATTGTTCTGATGTGAAGTGCATGCAAATTACCATACACACAACCATCAGTAATAGCTATATTGCTTTATGTAGTAGCTATATTGTTTGTTGTGCATTTTCAGTTGTGCTGGGGTTAACTGTATTGCATCACAGTGGTCACCACTGGGGTATATCTGACGTGAATTCAACATTCCTGTAGCATACCTCACAACTTGTCAGTGCCAAGATGTCGGGACAGAGGCCAACAAATTGTGCTGGACAAACAGCCTAAGGTAAGGTCATGCATGACACATTACTGTATACAGTGGATATAAATTTTGTACACATCCCTCTTAAGAGGCAAGGTGTTCCTGTTACATACTAATTAGGACCACAATATGACAGTCCTCACCTCTTCCAGCCTTTAATGTGACCCATAACAGGTACAGTTCACTTGTAAAACCAAACATCTGTACTCATGTATTGCACCTACAAGGCAGGCCACCTGTGAGGTTGGCAGACATCCTATCAGCATGATGTTTCAGTCAGGTATGATACCTGATGCTGCCATATGTGTCAGTACACTCACTGTGGCCTATTTGGCTATAATATCACATACATGGGCATTGTTAAGGCACACAGACCACTTCCGACCATGTATAGGTTTCAAACATATGGATATTCCAGACATATCTGTACAGAGGACTGTACAATGGTTTAACCTGCTGCATGTGAGGCAGATATTGTTACCACACTATATAAAGTAATGGCAGCAGGAGGTGGTCATCAGCTGTGTATGGTATACACATCAAAATGGTATAAGCCACTCATGATAAACACAAACAGTTGCCAGAATTAGGATTAGAACTCCTGCCTATCTAGAAATTCCTACTATAGTTCTATGCAGTTCTCAAATGTGCCACAAAGCTTATATATTTCCACTGCTTTCAAATGTGCTTCTAAAGTGGATGACATCAACAGGTCTATTAAATTGGAGTGAAGGGAAGTGTAAAGGGTAGTATACAGGTCAAAAATAGTATGAGCTAGACAGTACATGATTCACACACACACACACACACACACACACACACACACACACACACACACACACACACACACACACACACACACACACACACACACACACACACACACACACACACACACACACACACACTTGCTAGTACTGAGATTAGAACTCTTGCCTATCTAAGTATGTCTACTATAGAGCTACACAGTTACTGCATGCACTACAGAGCTAACTGAGCTTTTGTATGGCCAAAGCTGCTGATAACTGCACAGCTCTGGTAAAGTATTACATGTGGCAGACAGTCTGCCTTCTGTACCACCCATACATCATGCTAGTTCTTTCTGTCTTGCACTTCAACTAGCATTATGGCTTGACACTTCACCAGGTTATTGTATCAAGAAGTGTGGCACACTTGTGACCGGTCATCAGTACTTGTTCATCACAGATCACAGATGTCGCCCCAGTACTTACTAGTTATGTCAACTCCTCCTGGCATGTTTGAATGGTAGTTATCTGTGCTTTCACCCATTAACCTGGTGCACTTGTCCATTCTGGGGCACTGTTGCAACTGCTGCTTGTACACAGACATACCTCCCCTCTAAACTCCAAACACTCAGACCTGTGAGGATTACCCATATATCACCCAGTGTGGACATATGCACTCTCCAGCAAAGACTAGACTAGCAGGTCAAGAGGATAAGATCAACTTCTGCACCATACCATGTGGAACACGTAGTTCACCATGACACCCACTTTGACAGCCATAACATAAAGTGAAAAGCCACACACCCACCTTCCCGGAGGCACTCACTGGACATCTACCCAAACAGCACAGACCGGCAAGGCAGACAGCCATTCAGACACTGTGACATGGCACATGCCAAGGGACACATATTTAACCTACACAGTGTGCCTCCAACCTAAGCCCCTAAGGCTAACCAC
The DNA here is from genome assembly GCF_019279795.1 of Protopterus annectens. Taxonomy (NCBI): domain Eukaryota; kingdom Metazoa; phylum Chordata; order Ceratodontiformes; family Protopteridae; genus Protopterus; species Protopterus annectens. Next base: position 173,976,410 of record NC_056727.1, on the reverse strand, counting down.
CTTGCACAATACAGTGACCACGGTTAACTCAGTACTGAGACACACACATCCCACTCACTAAGTTGAATATGGAGCAGCTAACAGCCAAATATCTATCACATGCCAGCATCTAACACATGACACAGCCAGTCATGTCACTCCACAACAACTACGGGTATCACTCCGTATCTATGTGGGTGTGAATGACTTGGGACACACCTCCCTGGACTACATAACAGGAGACATGGTTGAACTCTCTGATTATGCAGTCCAGGAAGGTGTGACAGTAGCCTTGGGCAGTGTATCGCTGTCACCCAGAATGATGCTCCGGTACTATCAACAGATGGTTTACTGTAACATTGGCTTATGTGTTACGTGTCATTCTCATGGGATCCAGAAACTTTCTGCTTGGGATGGCATGATTGACAGAACCCAATGACTTGCCACAGATGTCCTACACCTGTTAACAGGTTGCCAGGTACTGGCTAAGTGTCTTGCCACCCCTATGGTTGCTTATTAGGCAGTGGTCTTAATGTTATTTCCACCATAACAGCTACACATGTACGCAATCTGAAGGTCATGCTGCTCAAACATGGACATCTAACTGTCAGGATGCAGTCACTCATAGCCATCATTGAAGTGGATGACATATGTCTCCTGTAATGGAGAGGTGGTTCACAGTAGCAGACAGCAGATCTGCAGTATCAGGCTATGACACATTCCACAGCTGTCAGCCCCCAAACATGGAACACACCACACCTCAACAGGTGGTGTTATCTCCATATTCATTATGGATAGGAACACCTCCAGACTAGTATCCCATCATAATGCATTGGAGATACTTCTGGTACAACTGCCTTGGGGTAATAGTACAATCCAGACCATAGCCTGCTATGGGTCCACATCTATGTCCCTAGAATGTCAATGCACATTCCTCAACACCCTGCCATCTATGATGGTCCAACGCAACACTGACATAGTATGAGTCTTCAACTACCCCTCCATCACCTGGGGAATGTAGCCAAGTGCCAGTACAGTGGCCCAACACTTCTGGGATTCATCATTTCCATTGCCCTAGACCAGGTCATACTGACCCCTGGTAGATGATGCAACAATCTTGACCTGTGTTGACCACTTAAATATGGGACTGTTGCTCATCCCCAGATGTCAATCCCTGCATGGTGAGATTCACACAGGCTGTAATCAACATAGAACTCAACATGTCAGCCACGCCCCCACAAAGATAATCACCTAGCAAAACCTCTTCAAAGCTGATTTTGCAGCCATTAAAACAGGGGTTGATGTCTTCACTGCATCCATGGCAATGGGATGTAGCTGCATGACTGTGGAATCATACACATAGGCACTGTACAAACAGGTACATGACTGCATGGTACTAGCCAGAACCAACAGAAACCAGACACTGTCCTCCAAACACTTGGAGACAATGTGATGGCCCCCTGCCATTACTAAAGTGTACATCAGAAGGAAGACACTGTTGCAAGGAAAGGTGGTATCCCATGACTGTTGAACTCTCTTATTAGCCTCCGACACATCTTTTGATCCTTCATAGAATTCCCGATAGGCATCTATGGCAGCAGAGATGCAGAAAACACTGACGACAGTCACAACAGCCTTTGATAGTTACATCAACAACCTCCACAGCATTAAACACACGTGCTGTGAGTTACTGCACAAAGTTAATACCTATCCTGAGACAACAAATATTGGCCACAGTCTTGGAAACTCATTCAGTGCCAGCTTTACCCCTCTCACCCCCCAGAAGTGAAGTGCTGAGTGAATGTGTTCTTGCATGCTGTATCCCATTTCTGTTCTAGGCATCTGTGTGTCACCAGAATGTGGCCCTGCAGCAAGGCCACAGGGTATGGCAGTGTGGTGACACATACATGATGTCATAGGCAGGGTACATTATGTGCATGGTACTCCCCAGTCTGTAACACAGTAATTGCATATGACTCACAGATTATATGGCTGAGGGTTGTACATAGGTACATGTTGATGTACAACATCTGTTGTAGAATGGAGAATGGTACATGTTCTGGTTTGGACACACCTCCGATTGCTGATAACCACAGCCACAGGGGATATTCATCAACCAAATACATTGGGATTACTATTCACACACACACACACACACACACACACACACACACACACACACACACACACACACACACACACACACACACACACACACACACACACACACACTTGCCAATACTGAGCTCCATAGGTTAATTGCTTTATAGGTGTGTAGTAGGTGAATGGGCCTGAAGGCCCTACAAGGCTATCCCAAGGGAATACCCTGGCATCAGGCCACATGACAATAGTCCCCAGTGTGGCTCAGGAGTATAGCCACTGGAGTGGTCCCCAGGGGTGGGTATTGCATTCCCCATCCACTCATCCAGGTTTCTATTGGGGGTGGCCAATGAGGTGCACTGCTTCCCATGTATGTGATCTATATTCCATAACATGGACAGTGCCTGGGTTGTGCACATGTCCCACATGCATGTTCTTTGATATGTGGAAGTGTGCTTGAGGTCTCTGGGGCATGTTGTGTGGACAGATTGTTATCTTCTGATGTAGCATTCCTGACCTCACTTGGTGAGACTTAGCTATGTAACTGAGGTAGTGATTGCATCTACATTGTCAGTATGATATGGGTATTCAGTGGAGTTAGTGGTGTCTGTCCATACAGGGCATGTGTATAAGGCATGGTATTCCCTTTGTGGGTTATGTTTGCAGAGTCTACAGTTGTTGCAGATGTCCAGTGGGGAACATAGCAAAAGGGCCATTGTACACATTGATTGGGCTACTGAGGGGATGGACAGGGTGCCATGTCCTTTTTCTTGCTGGATAACACACACTCAGTCAGGAGATGTAACACATCAAAGTGCTTTCTGATGTCAATGGCACTGTTGTGGTCAACGGGCATGTAGTCCACTGCAATCACACCATGGGTACTATCTGTGAGGCAATATGCAGGAGAACTACAGATATAGTGGTTGTTCCCTAGCCAAGTGTGCTTGTGTATGATATGTGGGTGGAGAGTGGTCTCTGAGTAATAGAAGGGTTGCCTATATTGTCCAGTAATCCATACTGTCATGTAGTCATTGCATACACCAACCTCTACAGTATTTGACAACTGTTGGACTTGTAATGTGGACATTGTGACATATACTAGGTCTTCAACATAATAATTTAGCAAAACCCAGCCCCCAATGGATTCTGTTATTACACAATCACACTGCCCCCTACACAGGATACTGATGACAGGGACACACACTTGCCAGTACTGAGTTTCAAACTCTTACCTAGATATGTATTGCTACTACAGTGTACTACATTTATTACATGTGCCATGGAGTTTATAGGATGGATGTTGTTCCAAGGTACTTCTAATGTGAGGAACAACACAAGCCCTTGTAAATACTGATGTTGAGTGATGTAGTGGGTGAGAGATTCCAAAAAATATTTTACCCTATACACACACATTGACGTTTGCCAGGGGTGAGGTTCAAACCTCTATCTAACTATAATTTCAGACCATTATGTTATGCATTTACCACATGCATCACTGACCTTACATGGTTTCGGGTTGCCAACAGGTACTTATAAGGTGGATGATATCTGCAGGACTGCTAAAGTCAGGCACTCAGATGTGTACTGGGTGTAAATGGGGCCAACGTCCTTGAGGTACAGACATACGTACACACACAAACACTTGCCAGGGACATGATTCAAACCCATATATATGTAATTATTGTCACTACATTGTTCCACATTTATCACACGCACCATGGAGTTTACATGTTGGAGACCTGTGCAAAGGTATCTTTGAATGTGAGTGATAGCAGCAGTGCTAAAGGAGGGGTAAGGGAAGTGTTGTAAGTGCAAATGACCACAAAATATGGTCTCTACAAGGATACACACATACTCTCTCACACAAACACTCACACAGTTGCCAAGATGAGGATTGGAACGCCTACCTAATTAGTTTGCTACACTATAGTATTACAAAGTTATCACAAGTGCCACGGAGGTTACATGCCGGAGAGCTGTCCAAAGGTATCTTTGAAGATGAGTGACATCAGCAACAGTGCTGAAGGATGGGTACTGGGGGTTTAGTGAATGTGAATGGCCTCAACCACATTCATCTAGAAACACACACACACACACACACTCACACACAACTTTACATTTGACCGGACTGAGATTACAACTGCTACATGGATACCTATTTGTACTGCAGTGTTACACAGTTATCACAAGCACCACTGACACTATAGGGCTGAGGGCTAACCAAAGGTACTTCTACAGTGAATGACATCAGCACATCATGTGATATAGGCCAATGGGATGTATCAAGGCCTCATAATGTGATTCTCTCAGCCGCTGTCTATCTTTCTCTTCCCCACGTCTCTGTGTGTATGTTTGACATATTATATTATGTTGGCCTTAGATATGTGCGTGTATTCCTATCCAGTGAGCGTGTGTGAAGTATCAATGGTGTACAATTTGGTGTGTGTGCACAGACAGCTGTGAATAACCGATATCTGTAGTCCACTGTGTTATGAGACATGGGCTTCATTTCTCTAAGTGTAGGAGCTTACCCAGTATGACCTTCTCTATTGAGTGTGTGCATCCATTCCAGGGAGGGTTGAACTCCAGTTCAGGGTTTTGTGTACTACAGGTACACCTAGCAAACTGTTTCTGCAGGATATCTGTAGACAGGTTGCCAATATGGAGACACAATGGGCTTAACATACGGAGGAACTGTTACTATTGCTGTCTGTGCTGCTTGTGTGGCATGTTTGTTTGTAGCACAGATATTCTGACATATGTACTGCTTTACACTATGATGTGTCATGTCATCAACTACTGACAGTTACCATTCTTTGCTCACAGATATTTACCTGGAAATACAAGATGAATGAAGCTGAGACCAATAATCTGAGGCATATAGACTACACATTCTGACACACACCTGCCATTGTGGAGGGGTAGCTACAGACAATAGAATGCTGGTTCTATGTAAATGGTGCAGCACCTTGTTAGTATGCTGGCTGGGGTTCCCCTCCTTGTGCTTTTCTCAGCTTCACGGAATGGCCATATCCTGCTGGGGTCATACCTCTCAGCTGTACAGATACACCCAGGTTATCCAGAGGCAGGACTCATATATCTGGTCAGTTTACCTTTACATTGTGGTTGACAAGCAGTTTTGTGGCTATTCATTCATGGGTTTCCAGTCGGGAGTAGTATGGGCGGACATTAGAGTTTCCGACTTCACATACTCCATGACATCCATGCTTTTACACCCCCCCCTGTTATTCTCTCCTCCACCTAACATTATGTAAGCAATATCTCAGCCGTATCCCTATAGTTGGACCTTTATATCAGTAGTATTTCTGGCCTGATCCACAGTCCTTGCAGTAGGACATGGGGAGCCATGCTACTGGCATTTGTCAACATGGCCTTGCATTTGTTTTCTGTTTACTGTGTTAGGTTGCTAGTTTGGTCCCCCTGACATTCTGTACATTGGCACTATGGGTGAGGCATGGGCCTTTGGCAGAGGACTGTAGGCCATTTGAGAGTGCTGAAGGCCATCTGTTACTGCGTTTCTACATGGAATTATGGGGGGGGCACACCTGCAGACTTTAACATTTGAAATTACTGTACTGGTATTTTGGTTACTCTGTTGGGTTCCGTTTCATATTGCATTGTGACCTATCATGCAGACAGGAGGCATATCAGTAGAGTACACATGTTAGATCTTAATGGCATATATTTCAGTTTCAGACTTTTTACCCTTCAGAACTGGAATGCAACTGCCAGACCTGTTGTAGTATGTCTGCGTAGGTCTGGTGGGGGGCTGTTCACCATTGCCATCATTTGGGGGCCTTTCCTCATGGTCATCTACACCTGTCCTGCTGGGTGAGGCTGGTGGTGGATATGTGACCCTCATTGACATCCATGTGTGTGACCTATTGACACCCATAGTTCTTTGGGCCATCACATGTACTGCAGTGGGGGTTGTCACCTTGTGTAGTGCTGCTTAGTATTTGCTATGAATTTCCTGCTGTCCCATATAGTTGTCTGCTGCTTTCCCATTCAGCCACCCAGTTCCCTTGCATGCTTGCATCCATATCATACATAGAAGTATGAGAACATACAACTCCATTTAGTAATTGATAGGAAGAGTGACTTACCTTGTTGCTGGGCCAGTATTGAGGACAGTGCTGGAGGGCTGACTATGTTGGATGCACATTGTACACTCCCTGTACATGGTAAAGCTCAGGTAGTGTTATGTTTGGCATCCCTTTTACTGTATGTGCAGGTTGGAGAGATGTATCAGTCCCTGGGTCCCTACAGTGTTAGTGTGTGTGCTATACATTGCCTCTTTGCCAAGGCCTGGGCATACTGTGCATGCCTCCTTCTGCCTATAGGGGCAGGCTCAGGATGTTCCTCCTCTGAGTCCCTCTGTGCCTGTGCTGGCCTTGGTAATGGTGGGAGGCTGTGTGGCCCTGTCCTGTGCTGTTCCTGCTGCAGCTGTTTCCACAGGATCATATTGTGCAGCATGGCACATACTATGAACATTTGTGTACATGTAGCTGGAGAGTGCTGCAAGGCTCTACCAGATATGTCAGGGCTGCAGAACCATGACTTCAGCATCCCAAACACATGCTCTACAATGATCCTGGTTTGTGTGTGTGCCTCATTATGGTATTCTTGTTCGGGTGTGTGTGCATTTCTGATAGGTGTCATCAGCCACGGATCCAGTGCATAGCCAGCATCCCCCAGTAGATGCCTGATACAGCTGTGAGCAATTCCAGATGTGAGAGTTGTGATTGCTTCCAGGGCTGCCAGTACACACATTCATGATAATGCCCTGGGCATCGCACATGACCTGGCAGTTGATGAAGAGGAAGCCCTTGTGTTTTATGTAGACCCTTCCCTGCTCACCGGGTGGTGCTTTGATGTGAATGTGCGTGCAGTCTACAGCACCAACTACCTCAGGGTATTCAGCTAGATGGTGGAAGAGATGCATACGTGTAGTCAGTGCCTCATGGGTAGTGGGGGAATAAATGTGCTCATTGGCATGTCGTGTCATGGCATCCAGGAACTGGTGGAGTACCCTGGATGCTGATGCCTGTGAGACCCCTATGATATCTCCAGTTGGTCTTTGGAAGGTATCTGAGGCTAGTATTCTTAAGCCTAGACATACCTTGGCATCCACTGGGATGGGTTTGCCTCTATTAGTTCTGTCTGTAAGGCATGGCTGGCACAGCTCAACAATTTGCTGTAGAATGTCCCTGTCCACCCTATAGTGCTCTACTATCTCCACCTCATGTAGGTCCTGGTAGGTTACCCTGGGTCTGTACACTCTTCTCCTCCTCCTCACTGTGGGTCAGTTGTCAGCATTCTCCTCTTTACCACCCTCAGTCTCTAGCACATATTGCTAGAGTAAAGCCGCAGCAGCCTCTAACATTTTTAGTTAGTTTTGCCAGTTAAAAATCCCCCATCTGTGTAGACCAGTGGTGTATAGTTTGTGGGAAAAAAAACAGTCTGTAGGGTGTTTGCATAGTTTATATTAGTGTGCTGGGCTGCTGCATGTGTAATTGGCTGATTCTGATACATTCCACAGGCAGCTATGCTTGTTCTCCTTGATTACCTTCCTACTGCTGTTTCCCCTTCCCACTTCCTCCCTATTTAAGCCTGAGACATGCTGCGCATACCCAGTGCTCAAATGTAAACAGTGCTGCCATTTCCTCTTTTTTCTTCCTTTTTTGTTTAAAACCTGATGCATGGTGTGCAGACCTGTTTAGGCTATGTACACACTGCTCAGGCACATTTGACACACCCCCTTCCTTAGCTGTGCTTAGCTAAGGGCAAACATGGGCCACAGAGCTCCAAAGAGCTTACAGCAAGCATGACACCCCCCCTTATGAAGTCATTCATCTCTTACACCTGAACTGTTGTATTGCTGCACCTACATGGGTTAGGTACAAGCTGACACTTTGAGGAAATCTGTGATTCAGTATAACTCCCCTCATTTGCATACACCAGTGTTTAAGTCATTAGTTGCTGCACTTAAACAGACCCTTTCCCCTTGACAGCCAGTGCTCCCTGGTATTATTTACATTCTGCATGCCATTGAGTATAATGGCAAAATGCAGAATTATCTTAAAATTGACTTTTCTCATTTTTTTATTTTCGGCATGATCCCATTTGCATGCCACTGCCCTAAGCTTAAACGGCCGTGATTGGCCAAAAAAAAAGTTTAATTTTATAAACAAATAAACTGTTATTAATGCCAATGACCTTCTTTTTGGCCATTG
>NC_056727.1:173949986-173967571 GCF_019279795.1 Protopterus annectens | reverse complement strand
AACCCCAAATTGAGGAATGTCAGACATACTCAACAGTTATATTTTAAACTTTGTGACTCAAATACCTGATTGTTAATGTATTACTGTGAGTGTTAAACATTTGTGTTCTATTCATCATTGCCTATTTCAGTTTTAAAATGGTGCATAATATCTTCTGGTGCTTTAAATGTGGGTAGTGTAACTTAATTGGTTAATTCTTGTCAAGTTTTCATTTATTGCATTAGTATTTAAGGCTGTTCATTACTGCATTTAAATGTTTCTGATGAGAGTCATATTTTTGTGCAACTGATGTATTTTTGGTTGTGGCGTTTCAAATTAAATTATTTCATTCTTGGATTTTACCTTATTGTGAGCTGTTTACTATCTGCCTGTTGGTGTTTCTGCATTCCGGACACATTTCTTTATTTGTGATCAACCCCTATATCACTAGGTGGGTTGCAAATTGGCTCACAGATAGAACCCACAGTGTGAAAGTAGTGGACTCCTAGTCAGACTGCCAACCAGTCATGAGTGGAGTCCCACAGGGATCAGTCCTGGCTCCTCTCCTGTTTGGCATCTACAGGCTCTACAGAAGTCCAGGCCAACACAGAGGGACTCTGGCTGACCAAGTTGGCAGATGATTGCAAGCTGGGAGGCATTATTAACTCACCAAGTGATGTAGACATCCTACAGAAAGGCCTTACTGAGACCAATGACTGTTGTCAAAACCATGGCCTTAAGCTTAATGCCAAAAAATGCGTTGTCAACTCCTTTGGGAGAAACTCATTTCCCACTAATTACCACATTGATGGGAGCCCACTGAACACTGAAGGCGTTATAAGAGATCTGAGGACACAGGTTGACAGCAACCTCTCCTTTGACCACCACATTGCCACTGTGGTCAGAAAGGCCTTCTATGTGGCACATCTCATCACCAAGGGTTTTGCAACAAGGAAGAAAGAGGTCATCATCTATCTCTACTTTTCCCTCATTAAGCCAGTCATTGAGTACAATGTCCCATTTGGCATGTACCTCACTAAGACACACCCCTTGCAACTTAGCTGAAAAAGGCCACTAAAAAGTACACCTCATGAAGAGGATCCTGGGCCTTAAACACATGTCCTCTACATGGACAGACTCAAAAACTCAGCTATTCTCTGCACTCTTATCATCTGCTAAAAGAGGCAATCTCTCTTGACTCCACAAAGCCATGTCTGATGCCAGCTCTATTAGAGAAATGCTACATCTAAAAAGAAATCCCAGTCCCTCCACACCACACACTCCAAGAGACCTCAGCACGTGTTACCACTCAACAGAACATGCTGCTGGAGGGACGGGTTCATAACTTCCCAAAGACTGTCCGCCATGCTCTGAAATAGACTTCTCATACACCTGCTTCCATGTCAGAAGCAGCGCACCCTCATTCAGCCCTCTTCAAGAGAGGAAATCTTGATGAGTGGATGGTAAATGAAAAGTTCTGCAGGGGATCACTCCAGTGGCTCTACTTGATGATAGAGGCACTGAGAACCTAATGTTGGGCAGCACAATGCCAGGGCACTTCTATGGGCTAAGCTTGTAAAGGCTCCAGGGCCATTAACCTAGTACACACCTATGAACCTATTTGTTCTGCCAGTGTAATGGTGAGAGTGCTACCTTGGCACATGCAATGAGTACTGTGATGTACACATGTGTGCTCCAGTTCTTGGGTGGTATGTGTATAGACGGATTCACTTTATAACCTCAAAATGCTGAAATATCGAATTTCAGTATCTCGAGACTATAAAACTGAATCCACAAAACACTGACAAACAAAAACCGCGAAACCACATAACCGAAAACACCACACACACTACACTAAACATACAACACAACACCCACATCACAACATAAACAAAAAAACAACACACATACACAACTCACACACACATAACCCCAAGACTGTCCATGCTCTGGAATAGACTTCTCATACATGTCAAGCAGCGCACCTCAATGGCCCTCTTCAAGAGAAATCTTGATGAGTGGATGGGAAATAGAAAGTTCACCCCGGGGATCACTCCAGTGGCTCTACTTGATAGAGGCACTGGGAACTAATGTTGGGCAGCACAATGCCAGGGCACTTCTATGGGCTAAGCTTGTAAAGGCTCCAGGGCCATTAACCTAGTACACACCTATGAACCTATTTGTTCTGCCAATGTAATGGTGAGAGTGCTACCTTGGCACATGCAATGAGTACTGTGATGTACACATGTGTGCTCCAGTTCTTGGGTGGTATGTGTATAGACGGATTCACTTTATAACCTCGAAATGCTGAAATATCGAATTTCAGTATCTCGAGACTATAAAACCGAATCCACAAAACACCGACAAACAAAAACCGCGAAACCACATAACCGAAAACACCGCACACACTACACTAAACATACAACACAACACCCCCCACCCCCCCATTTATATATACTAACTCTGAGATCGCACAAACACAACACAAAAGCTCACTCACACACGCACATTCTCCAATCCCTCACACACACTCTAACTCCCACTCAAAACCCTTACAAAACACTCACTTACCTGACATAACACCTACATCCAAACACAGGACCGAGCACCAACAAAACACAAACCCGGACATTACATAGCGCATCTTCATAACCGCGAATTCGACATTTTCGACATACGTCAAATTTGCAATTATGAATGTTCGCTATTATTAACATTCGACTTTATAGCTTCGAGATACTGAAATTCGACATTTCAGTATTTCGATGTTATAAAGTGAACCCGTATAGACATATGGAGAAGCTGTCTTTGACCATGGAACATTGATATAGGACTGATCACAGTTGTGGGCACATGAGCATACTCATTTAATTTTCATTAGTCTGACATGATGATATGACATTCATTCTCATGGATCCTTCATTAATTCATACATTAATTTAATTTATTTGTCACAATACACGGTGCTACCTCTTGTGTTAGATGCTGACAATACACAGCACTGGGGAATACCTTGCATCCTAGTGTGGGGTTTGTATCTGTTCTTATCTGTTGGTGCAATAACTGTGTCAGGCAGGAGTGTCTTATGCAAGAGTATTAAGTATGTCACACTCAGCTCCCACATTTGTAACACCACACAAACCTGCATATGGGATGCATAACTATTAGAATATTGAGGTGCATAATTCCCTTCAAGGGTAAGCCTCCTTGTACATGTGTTAGGCCTGTTTCTGTGGCGTACACAGTTAATACACAGGTCATAGATGGCATGGATTAGATTCTTGCAAAGGGAGATTGTGGCTTCTGAGCCATTCCTATTTTTCAACATGTTATATTGAAAAAATGCACTTTGTGCAAATATCCCATTATGTATATACTGTCCTTGCAAACTGTCATCTCAGCTCATCATGCTAATGACATTCATATGTCATGTAATTTCCCTCTGTTACAATGTGATTTTGTGTAACTGTCACATCCTATAATATCACGTCTGCTTTTATTTACTTACATTTGCTCAGGAATTGTAACCACCATTAATTATTCTGACATACGTATTAAAATGTTATTATTACAAATTTGTTTTCGTGACATAAGCACCTTCACATCAGTTATTGTACCAGGATTGGAACATTTAGCCTCCCTTCTTGCATCTTTCTGCATACATCTGTTTGGTTGTTGTGCACATTGTCTTCAGTACACTTTTCCTGTCTGGTAACCCATATATTGTCATTGCCCTTGCTGCTTCACATCTCTTACTTATTACTTTATTCATATGTTTCATTTATGTGCACAGTACACATTCCTTGCCTGTGTACAGCATGCATTATTTGTCGTATGAAGAGCTGCATTCTGTCCGCACAAGCACACTTACAACTTTGTCCACAGACAAGCCTGTTTTCTGTGTGCACTCATGTTGCTCACCACAGTTTCCTGGCTGACCATGGAAACGTGCTTACATTTGTGTTAGCATGATGAACAGCATGCGTATGCGATTATCACTGCTGCTCATTGTGCTAATACATAAACATTGTGTAGGATTCATTTGAAGCCTACATGATTGTTCATGAATCCCAGGGTATGCCTTTAGTCCACAGTGAGGTGCATGGGACTAACAGCATTCCTTCTACCTTTTCTACCACCAGCCATTTCTCACGATCTTATGGTAAATGGATCTTCTGAATGGCTGACAATTAGACATTGTTGTCCTTAAGCAATTCTTTGGTGATGTCTATGAAGAGCTTTGTCTGCAAATGTCCCTGGTGCATTGTTAAACAGTCTGTTGCAGTACTACAGTCCCTGGTCTCCACCACTGGGTGTAGTCTCATGCAGAAGATTCCCTCCCCTACTCCTGGGATAGATGAGTCAGCAAATTGGTGCTCTGCTTGTACTTCCAGATGACTCCTCAGGATATGATCTACTAATCAATCTTAGGACCCATGAGGCAGTCAGGGCTCTATCCCTGTGGGTCATGGAGTTGGTGATCTCATCGCTCTTACTCTTTGTTGACTGATTTAATTCTTAAACATTTAAAGATCATGATTTCACTCACACCATTGTATACTTTATGTCTAGCCTGTTCTCTGTACGCATTAGTAATCTTTGAAAGCAATATTTCAGTTTTTTGTGCCTTTTTTGCACACCCCTTGCCAACCATCATCTCTTCCTCCTTCTACATGGTAACAATAATCAGTATGAAGGGCTATCATCCTGGCAGCCAATATGGATATTCCTCTTGTCCCAAATCTCAATATCTCCCATGGTGGCCTGAATGTTCACAGTTGCCAAGATGCTTCTCCTTGTAGCATGTACACTTCTGCTCAAGCATCTCTTCTTGTTATGGCATATGAGCACATGCTTGAAAAGTATGTAATTCTAGCTGTACTGTTGCTTATACTACATTGTCTCACCTCTTCCATGTGTCATGGTTGCATGGACTGAGCTGCCTCCTGCCACTTCAGGATGGGTGAGCCAGCAACAGCACCTCAGCTCCATGCTCCAGGAAGGGTCATCCAGTACCTAGGTTACTAAATGATCCCAGGTTATTTGAGTGATAGTCAGGGCTTTATCCTTTTGTGCCACAGAGCTCTCTGAATATTTCAGTTTTATACATTTTTCCTGTGGTCAGCAACACTATTTAAGGGCTGATCAGCTAGTTTCTCAGTCCTCTTTCTGTATTGTTAGGTACATCAGTCATGTGACAATGGGTCATTGTCCTTGACACTGAAGCCCTGCTCATTTAAAATCTTTGAACATTTAGTCTCCTCTTTCTTATCTGTCTCACAGCTGGATGGCTTTCTATAACAATAGAAAGGATAGCAATTTATGCCTAAATTTCTTTATTGGTAGTTAAATACATTGTCTTTCACTCAGCAATAAAGAATTAAATTTACCACAAAATAGTTGTGCTTTATTTTAATGTGATAAATAAAATTGTTAAGATGACTCCAGCACAAAATACACAGTCCTCCTTTTTAAAGGGCCACATGTATACTGTATTCCTTTCCTTCACAGAGTGTCCCAGAAAATGATCCTATTACAGGAAACATTCCTGTATATTTGGTTTATTTACAGTTTTGGCTTTTAATAAAGATGAAGCTGAAGTTGACAGGTATTTGTTTTAGCTTGCTAAGCAGTCTTTCCTGGAGATTACCATGAGTGCAATTTGATAAGTTTTGCATTTAGCACCAATTATTCTTAACTCGGTGAGCCATCTGTAACTGATTTTTTAACTGAAGACTTCTGTAAAGTGCCAGATTTACCACTGCCATAAGATGTGTAAGAAAGCAGAAAGGAAAATAATATGTAAAATCAGAAGTGGTTGGCTGTAATAAGCAGACATATTATATAACTTCCACATTATGAATTAAAATGAAAATTGGAAGCCTTGCACACATGGTAAAACAGAGCATTGCTAATGAAACTATACGTACAGCTTGCTTTAGAATAAGCTATATGGCTCAATGTAACGCTCATTATTTTTATCTTGACTTCCTGTGCTCATGCACAAATAATGCCTTACTAGCAAAATGTAGCTGATCCTCAAATTTTAAAGGTTTACAGACTTTCTTTAGTTGTGTCAGCACTGCATAATCTTAATCTAGAATTGCAGTCCTCTTAGCTCAGTGGATACCTTCATTTGTTTTTGAGGAATGCCTTAACAACTACTAAACACATAGACTACTGCAGTCATTTTATTTCAAAAGTTAATTACTATAATCTAGCAAAACTGCTACCCAACACAGATTACTTGGCCAGTCAACACATTTCCTGAAATGACAGTGCCACAACATTTTCACCTGCAAGCTTTTAATGTTTTTTAAGTAACAGAAAAGTAAATGTATTACAAGGATTTCAACAAATGGTTCACAGTTTAAACATATATTAAAAGTATGCCTGTGAATAATTTGTGGTGTGATTAAATAGATGTAATTTCAGTAAATATTTTGTGGTAGTAGGTTCATTTCTAATGAACAAATTCTCTAGGGTTTGATATTTACTTTTTGGAAATGTGACAGAAAATGTTATTAGCACCTTTTCACGCTCCAGTCCTAAAGTGAGACACCCTTACTTAACCATTATATTTTATAGCTTGCTCAGTTACTGCAAATGACTATTTTTTTACTGTACTGCCAAAATCAACTGGTCATTGAATGTTTCTAGCTGATAACATATACTGTGTAAATATCATTTCTGACAGAATTTAGAAGAAAGTCAAAGAATATTTTTGTTCCTATTTAATGTTTATTTATTTTTACAAGTCAGAGCAGACCAAACTGTGACTGTTCTAGAACAATTAGAAAAAAGTGTTAATCCTTCAACTGTGAAGTCAGTAGCAGTCCAGATCCAAGTGTATCCCAATCAAAACACGCGCAACACATAGCTCACAAAGCCAGTGTGCTGAACAGACACAGCCCTTAAGGCTAAACAACACACCTGATACACTTGTAATAGGTGACTCTATCGTCAGGCACACTGATGTCCTGCTCACCAGGTTGAACAAGGAGAAGGTCACGGTGAGCTGCCTGTTGGGCGCTAGGATCCGCCACATAACACAAGCACTCAGGTCACTCCAAGGCAAGTACAAATATGACTCAGTCATTGTCCATGCTGGTGTGAATGACCTGAGACATACCTCCCTGGACTACATGAAAAGAGACATAGAGGAGCTCTCTGAGCATGTAGCCCAGGCCGGTATGACCCTGACCTTGAGTAGCATCTTACCCTCACCAAGAATGATGCCACAATATGAAGACAAGATGATCAATTTCAACAACTGGCTTAAGTATTGGTGTCATTCAAAGGGGATCCAATGCCTGTCTGCCTGGGATGACATGCTCGACAAGCCATGATGCTTCGCTAGGGACGGCTTGCACCTGCCACCCCTGGGCTTTCGGATATTGGCAAAGGCTCTTGCCACCCCCATAATGCCTTTTTTAGGCAAGGCTCAAAAGACAAACCCACCTCCATAGGTATCACAAGGGATAAGAAACTAAGAGTAATGCTACTCAATGCCAGAAGTCTAAACCTCAAGATGCACACACTCAAAACTCTCCTTATCATGGAGAACATCGATATCTGTGCAGTAGCAGAAAACTGGTTCAAGGCTCCCGAGAGCACCCCAGCTCTACCAGGTTATACCTCATACCATGTTTTTGGGCCCCAAAACTTGGACCAAACCACAAAAGGAGGGGGAGTATCAATATTCATCAAAGATACCCACACCTCCAGGTTGGTGGCACAGCACGAAGTATCAGAGACTATCCATGTGCAACTAACAGTGGGTAAAACTGCCTTCCAGTTTATAGCCTGCTACAGACCACCCTCCCAAACGTAATCACTCAAAAAAGTGCTAGCAAGTACGGTAGATGCACAGGCCAAAGCAACTTGAATGTAAGAAAAAAAGAAGGCCAGCACCAGGGACACGAAGCAAAAATTATTTATTGATATTACCAAACTGGTTTCAGCATATAGCTTTCTTCAGTGGTTATACATGGTCAGCAGTTCACAAACTGCATTTATATGGGATACCCAATTAAGCAATAATTGACATCATTTCCTGTAAGAAGAACAAAGATGAATAGTTCATACAATGTGTTTCAAAATGCATATATATATATATATATATATATATGTATGAATATACGTGCACAAATGGAATTCAAAAAACTGCATACAAAAATAAATAATACAATGTATACTAAATAATGAAAAAAATAAAAAATATACTAATAAATTGTAAAACTAACTAATAAATATTCAGCATAATCCTAAACACAATATCATAACTTGTCATTTAGACCTGGTGGAAAGAGACCACCTAATTTAACTATCCATTTATTTTCTTTGGTATTCAATAAATTGTGCCATCCTGTTCTGAAACATTTGTTTCCAAAAATTCTATCAATAATGGTAAAAGTAAATTTAGCTGTTTTGTGAATCAGTGAGTGCTTGTACAAAGCATTGGTCATTCTAGCATTTCTAATGTCTCCCAGATGTTCTGACATCCGACATCTGAACTGTCTGGATGTTTGACCAATGTAGAACACTTGATATGTACATGTGGCCAAATAAATAACCCACTCACTTCCACAATTAGCAAAACACTTGATATCAAATAATTTACCTGTATTTTTGCTGGTAAAATTCTTAGTCTTAAAAATGTGTTTACAGAAGGAGCAGTGCCCACATGAATAGCACCCCACTAATTTAGCCCC
This sequence comes from Protopterus annectens, assembly GCF_019279795.1. Classification (NCBI taxonomy): domain Eukaryota; kingdom Metazoa; phylum Chordata; order Ceratodontiformes; family Protopteridae; genus Protopterus; species Protopterus annectens. The sequence goes on along the minus strand of NC_056727.1, from coordinate 173,958,878 downwards.
TGAAAGAGTAGTTTGGTGATACATGCTCACTTTGGTCATAGTCCTTTTATAATGTGAAAAGTGTGACCCCAGGGTTTTTCCTTTTTTGTACGAAAACTGACATCTGTCCCCTAACCAGTCATCAAGTCATATGTTACTTTTGAGTACATTCCAATGTTTATTTATAATTTGAGTGAACTGATGGGTATTCCTTCCGAATGTTGCAACTAGCCTGATGGTATCCTGATTACCCCTAATATGTTTAGATTTGTATGTTAATAAGCTGTCCCTCGATTGATTACAAGCCCATATTGATGCGGTTTTAACATTGTCCTGCTTGTATCCACTTTCTAAAAATCTGTTGGTGAGATCCTGATGACATATAGTAAGGTCCTGCTGTGAAGAGCAAATTCTTTTGATTCTGAGAAACTGTGATTTGGGAATATTATTAATAGTGTGTCTGGGATGAAGACTGGAGGCATGTAGCAAGCTATTATATTCTGGATACTTCCTGTAAACCGTTGTTTTTAGAGTATGATCTGGTTTACGCTCCAAATGTACGTCCAAAAAATCAATTTCTTGTATGTTGTAGTTGACAGTGAATTCAACTCCCCACTTATTACAATTAAGATATTCCACATATTCTTGGAGATATTCTGGGCCCCCTCTCCAAACTAGCCAACAGTCATTCAGATAACGGCGCCAGATGTCAATCTCAGGTAAATATAAATTATGCATACCATCATAGATGATCTGTTCCTCTATATACCCCATAAATAAGTCTGCATAAATAGGGGCAAAAGATGCCCCCATCGCAGTGCCCTGAATCTGCCAATAGCATTGATCTTGGAAATAAAAAACATTCCTGGTAAGTACATGTTCAGCCATCCAAACTAAAAGAGTGTTAAAACCAGGAGGATAGATATTTGTTCTATTAAGCCAAAATTCCAATGCCAGCAGTCCGGCCCAATGGGGAATACAGGTATATAGAGACTTGACATCAAGAGTGCACATGAGCCAGTGGAGTTCCAATTGGGATTCCGTAACTATTTGAAGAAATTCGGTTGTATCCTTAATCCTGGCCCTAATATGTGTCAATAAGGGCTTCAAATGCTAGGTTAAATAAACAGATAAAGGTTCAGTAAGTGAACCAATCCCCGAGACGATTGGTCTGCCAAGAGGTTCCCTGAGAGATTTGTGGATTTTGGGTAGTAAATATAAGTATTGTTTGCAAGGGTCCCGTACTGTTAGTTGAATTCTAATTTTGGCACTGATAATCCCTTCCTCTACTGCAGAATCCAAAAAATCATCTATGGCTTTCTTAAAATTAGGAGTGGGGTCCAAGGACATATGGAAGTAATGCTGATTGTTAGACAACTGTCTTTTACCTTCAGCCCAGTAATAACTGGAATCCATAATCACAATAGCCCCACCCTTGTCCGCTGGAAAAATAACAATGTTAGTGTTAGATCTGAGATCATCTAAGGCCTGTTGTTCATCTATATTAAGATTCTGTCTCAGAATATTGCCTGAACCCATATCATGGTGTAAATCCTTAATAATAGCTTGTTGGAATATATTGAGATGCTTGTCCATAGGTGGATTAAAGTTGGATGGTAAAAAAACGAAATTCAGCAGATCTTTGAGCACTACCTTGTTGATCAAAGAAAAGTTTCAGATTAATTTTACGACAAAAAGCCAAAGTGTCAGCAACAAAAACACTCTCATCCACAAAGAATCTGGGGATAAAACCAAGACCTTTATTCAACAAAGATTCTTGAACGGAGGTTAGTACATAACTAGAAATATTGTGTATGTTTGAAAAAACTGGATTCATTTCACTATGGACTGAAGAAAATCCTCTAGTGTTTCTACACCTGTGCTTACGTCCTCCCCTGTGTCTTTTATGTCTAAAGGGAATTCTGAATTACAACCCTTTTTAGAGACAGGAGAATCACCAATGTGGTTAACTTCCGTATCTGTAGCAGAGGATTCCTCACCAGAGGTGGTACCCTGTGAGGTGTCTTTATTTAATATTGACCTAGGTCTTTCTTTGCGTGAAAAAATGGGATTCCTAGGAGTCCTGGTACCCTCAGCAGACCTGACACTTCTCTGTGACTCAAAAGGTTTGCCCTTTTCATAATCTTCAACATCTCTAGTGAATTTATGTAATTTTTTCTCCTTTAAACCGTTCTCAAAGGCCACCAATTCCCTAGATAATTTACTCAAATTGTCCTTAAAATTTGGTAAACTTTCATATTCCTTCAACCGATGACAAGTTTCTTGCACATCACAAATATTGACTTGTACTGTCCTATCATAAAAAGAGGCTAATATATTCACAAAGGACATGGAGGCCTTCTGCTGAGCCAATTTCCATTCCTGTAAAAGAGTCTCATCTGCTTTACTGACTAGAGGCTGATATTTGATTCTTAGGCCTCTAGGTGTTATATTGCGATTCTGGTAGGCTTTGAGAAGCCTAGAATGCCAAATATTGCTATGTAGAGTTCTAATTTGTTTGCCCAATTGTGTAAATAAAAAACTACAACCGCCAACTGGATCATTTATATTGTTTTCTTTGGAACTGTTATCCAATGCTATTCCAAAGACCTGGATGTCATCCTTGTCCACGCATAACCCTTGGAGTAATTTATTAAGATCCATGGCAATAAGCTGTGGTGGAAATAACAGTCAAATGTGATGTGTAAATTTCAAAAGTATTTAAAGTATAAACTCCCCAGGGAGTCGATGGCCTAATAAGAACTATAATGGAGATTTAATAAATGAGATATAAGTCAGAGAGAAGCATACAGTATGCCAAGGGACCAAAATTCACCTGAAATAACTACAGACCCAATAGAAACAATCACTTCTATTTAGTGAATATAAATGTTATGACACTAAGGATCCACAATATTACAAACCAGATGTATAGCATGAGACTGAGACTAACCAACTATTGGTAGAGGAACAGACACTAATGAGTCATTCACCATAAGGATATATTTCCCAGACCTCTATCCCTGTACATGTAAATGATTCAAACAGGATATTCTAAAGTAACATGCTTAATATAAAAGTCAAATAGGAATAACCATAATGAATACTAGATAGATACTAATGATGATGCATAGGTATAGAAAATCAAGTCTATGCTAAAGCTAAAATACTAAACTGTCCCAAAATGACAAAAGATAGCATGTCAATAATCCACCTATGATACTAAGGCCTGATATGATTGTGCCAAAAAGAACCTAATAAAAGTATCTATAGATAAATGTTTAACAATGAAAAAGTGAAAACAGTATGTAAAAATACTTATTCACAATCACATACAATGTACCCTAATTACATACACAAAATATAGAATTCCACCATACCAAATCTTGTACATACAAAGGATGTATATAATGTCTATAATGACAACCAATAATAATCTGAAATCATGTTATGTTAATTGAATACATAAGTGAATAATACAGTACTGTAAACCTGGATTGATTCAGCTGTTACCTGACTGATAAAAAAATCACTTATAATCAAGTGTATAGTCTGTCAATCAAAACTTGTTCAGTCTCTATGCAAACAGACTAATAATGATTAAATGTTATTTGCCAAGCAAATACAAGCATAGATGTTGAAGTCAAAATTTATATGAAAATCTAAAGCTGTCCTAATTATAAATATGATAAGAACTAATCACTATTCCCAATTTTCAATATTAACATCCAGAAAGATGTCCCTATGTATTCAAAACAATGCTATCCTGGTTATCAAAAATGTAAATCGCAAATGATTTTGTACAATCCAATGCAAAGGTATAAAAATGACATTTGTAAAAACAAATAAACATATAGTGATGTAATTCTGTGCAAGAAACAAATATCCAGTCTCTCAGAGTCCACCAGAGATAAGTAACACAGTCTCAAAAGCAAAGTTCCAATATCTAGTTTCAAACTGGCCAAAAAGGTGTAAGAGCGACCTACTGTTCTTGAGAAGTAAATGATAATGTACTTCTATATAGGAGACCAATGCCCCAGTCTCTCTAAATCAGCCAAAATTGAACGCCACAGTCTTGAGCACTCAGGTCACTCCAAGGCAAGTACAAATATGACTCAGTCATTGTCCATGCTGGTGTGAAAGATCTGAGACGTACCTCCCTGGACTACATGAAAAGAGGCATAGAGGAGCTCTCTGAGCATGTAGCCCAGGCCGGTATGACCCTGACCTTGAGTAGCATCTTACCCTCACCAAGAATGATGCCACAATATGAAGACAAGATGATCAATTTCGACAATTGGCTTAAGTATTGGTGTCATTCAAAGGGGATCCAATGCCTGTCTGCCTGGGATGACATGCTCGACAAGCCATGATGCTTCGCTAGGGACGGCTTGCACCCCATCACCCCTGGGCTTTTGGATATTGACAAAGGCTCTTGCCACCCCCATAGTGTCTTTTTTAGGCAAGGCTCAAAAGACAAACCCACCTCCATAGGTATCACAAGGGATAAGAAACTAAGAGTAATGCTACTTAACGCCAGAAGTCTAAACCTCAAGATGCACACACTCAAAGCTCTCCTTAGCATGGAGAACATCGATATCTGTGCAGTAGCAGAAACCTGGTTCAAGGCTGCCGAGAGCACCCCAGCACTACCAGGTTATACCTCATACCATGTTTTTGGGCCCCAAAACTTGGACCGAACCACAAAAGGAGGGGGAGTATCAATATTTGTCAAAGATACCCACACCTCCAGGTTGATGGCACAGCACAAAGCATCAGAGACTATCCATGTGCAACTAACAGTGGGTAAAACTGCCTTCCAGTTTATAGCCTGCTACAGACCACCCTCCCAAACCCAGAAACCCCACTCGGCCTTCCTGAGAACACTGGAAAATATGAAGGTCTCTCCAAACACCATTATATTGGGTGACTTCAACTACCCTAACATAGACTGGGAGCATTACTCTAGCTCCAACACCCTATCCCGAAGGTTCCTAGAATTTATAAACTCAAATGCTATGGAACAACTTGTTGCCACTCCCACAAGAGGGGAAAACATACTGGACTTAATCATCACCAACATGGGGACTCTATGCTCCAGACCAGAAGTGTATCCCTCACTGGTAAGATCAGACCATAAACTAATCTCACTAGATATTCACATCCCAACCCCAGCCCCTGCCCAGAAAACCACTGTGAAAAACTTCTCTAAAGCAAATTTCACACTCCTCAAAACTGAGGTGGAATCCTTCAAAGCCCCCGGGCCTGTGGAAAATATGGCCTAGACCGCAGAATCCTTTATAAATGCATTCTATGAACACCTTCAGGAATGCATGGATCATGCAATCCCAAAGAAAATCAAGACCCAATCCTCCAAAGTTAGGGGTCTTGTCTGGTGGACCCCAGCCATAAACAAACTATACAATAGAAGGAGGAAGCTACTACATGATAGCGCAAAATCCCAAAAAGGGAAGGCATCTCTGATCAGTATTAGCAAAAAACTATGGGCACTCATAAAATCGTCTAAGGCCAGCTTCGAGAGAAAAATTGCACAGGACACTAAGGATAATCACAAAGCTTTCTTTAGTTATGTTAGGAACCTGGGTGGGAATTCCCAGATATGCTTAGAATTAGTCCAAAATGACAAAAAATACACCAAACCCACAGACATTGCCAACATCCTAGCTGACAGGTTCAGTGCAAACTTCTCCCCCCCTTCCCCACCAAAAGGGCAAATATCTATCCCAGCAGAGTGCTGCCCCCCTGATATCTCAGATGCTCAGGTAAGAGCCGCCCTCTCCAAAGCAAAAAACACAGCATCAATGGGACCAGACAGTGTCCCGAGCTGCGTCCTACATGAACTCCAAGAAGAACTAAACCCAAACATAAAACTACTGTTCAATCTCAGCCTTACTACAGGATATGTACCCAAAGAGTGGCGTACAGCAGCAGTGGTCCCTCTCCACAAAGGTGGCGCCTCAACGGATCCTGGAAACTACCCCATAAGCCTGACTAGCTTGGTCTGCAAAGCTATGGAAAGGATCATCATGGACCTCATAAATAAAGATATTGGGGACCTAGAGACACTGGATCCTACCCAGTTCGGCTTTGTTAAGGGCAGATCCTGCCTCTTAAACCTGGTTGATTTCTTTGAAACAGTCACCAAGGCCATTGACGAGGGGAAGGTGGTCCACACAGCCTACCTGGACCTTGCAAAAGCCTTCGATACAATACCCCACTTGGGCATTATAGATAAGCTCACCAGCTTAAATATAAACCCCTATGTCACTAGATGGGTTGCAAACTGGCTCAAGGACAGAACCCACATGGTTAGAATTGCTGGAGCCATGTCAGACTCCAAACCAGTTACAAGTGGCATCCCACAAGGCTCAGTCCTGGGACCTCTCTTGTTCGGTATATATTTCTCGGAGGTACAGGCTAACACAGAAGGATTGTGGCTGGCCAAGTTCGCAGATGACTGCAAACTGGGTGTCATAATCGACTCTCCAGCCGACACAAGCATCCTACAAAAGGGCCTCATAGAAACAGACAACTGGTGCCAGAGCCATGGCCTCAAGCTAAATGCCAAAAAGTGTATAGTCATCCCCTTTGGCAAAAACAAAGTGCCCACAAATTACCACATAGGTGGTAATCCATTAAGTACAGAAGAAGTAATTAGGGACCTGGGGACTCAAGTTGATAGCAATCTCTCATTTGACAACCATGTGGCCAAAGTGGTTAGAAAAACATTTTATATAGCCCACCTAATCATGAAGGGATTCACATCTAGATCAGGGGAGGTCATCGTGCCTCTTTACTCATCCCTCATCAGGCCCATAATTGAGTACAATGCCCCTTTTGGGATGTACCTTACCAGACATCTGCAGCAACTGGAAAGACCCCAAAAGTACCTCACCAAGAGGATCAAAGGGCTCAAACAGATGCCATATGCTGCCCGGTTGAAGAAACTCCAGCTCTACTCAGTGGCATACCGCCTGCTCAGAGGCGATCTCTGCCTGATGTATAAAGCCATGTCCAACCTGGAATTAATGGACATACTGCACCTCAGAAAATCCAAATCCCATCAAATTCTACCTGAGAGACTTGAACCTCAGCACTGAAATAAATAGGACATGCTGGAGGGACAGATTCATAACCCAGAGGCTCCCTTCACTCTGGAATAAAATCCCAGTCCAGGTTAGGCAGAGTCCCTCATTGACTCTCTTCAAGAGGAATCTTGATGGGTGGATGGGAGATAGTAGGTTTACCCCGGGTATCACTTCTGTGTCACTGTTAGACAGAGGCACAGTATACTAACCTCGAAAAAGGGCATAGCAAAATTCATTTAAAATGGGTGGCGAAAGCCAAACACACTCTGGCTAGGCTTATAAATGCCCTAGGGCAGATAGCCTAGTATGAACCTATGAACCTATTTGTTATATGTGGTTTCAGCACAGAAGTTAGTAGTTTATTGGCCATTTTTGGCTAATTTCTCTCTCTTTAATTTTCCTGCTATAAAAACTGCATTTGTGCAGTTTTGCGTGCTGGGCAACACCGGTTAGCTACGGTTAAAATATTCCCTGCTCCACGAAGTCTACTCTTCAATTTTACCCTTGGAACTAGACAAACTTTCAACTTAAGCACTCAAACCATTCATTTCACAGCCCAACACTTGCTCAAAACTCATAGCAAGCACTAATTAACTCTAGCACTAGACCCCCCCATACTGTCTAGAAGGACAAGGCTTTCTATTCATCCCTACCAGCCAATCAGTAAAACAGCTCACTTTACCTATTCAGGCATGTCCAAAGGGCAGTTTCAGGTGTACTCGTCAGTCCAACTGATGAATCTGGGCATTTTGAGGCAACGTTACAACTGCCTCATGTACACAGACAACCCTCTCCTCCTACCACCAAACAGTAATATATGCGAGAGATGCAATTATACAGCCAAACTGGAGGCAAAGCTCTCTCAACCCAAGAATGGAACTGACAGTCAAGAGAAGAAGGGAAATACTGGCAACACACCACCAGTCTCACATAGACCTATTACATCAACACCAGCAAATAACACACATAAATACACAAAACATACTCGGAGGCTCTAAATAAAAATCTGCAAAACCAACAGAGACTTCCAAAGCAGGTATCCAAGCAACCTCCACACCCCATCACAAACCACGAAACACATACTTCACATAATCAGTGTGCCACGTAATCACAGCCCTTAAGGCAAAATAACATACCGAACACACTAATAATAGGTGACTCTATAGTCAGGCACACTGATGTCCCACTAAGTAGGGTGGACAAGGAGAAGGTTACAGTTAGCTGCCTGCCAGGCACCAGGATCCACCACATAACATAAGCACTCAGGTCACACCAGAACAAGTACAAATACAACTCTGTCATTGTCTATGTTGGTGTGAATGACCTGAGATGCATTGCCCTGGACTACATGAAAAGAGACATGGAAGAGCTCTCTGATTACGTAGCCCAGGCCTGTATAACCCTGACACTGATTAGCATCCTGCCCATACCAAGAATGATGCCACAGTATAAAGAAAAAATGATCAATTTCAACAATTGGCTAAGTTTCTGGTGTAATTCAAAGGGGATCCAGTATCTGTCCACCTTGGATGACATGTTCGACAAGCCACGCTGCTTCGATTTTTGAATACTGGCCAAGGCTTTTGCCACCCCATAGTGCCTTTTTTAGGCAAGGCTCAAAAGACAAACCCACCACCATAAATAGCATAGGTAATCAAAAACTGAGGGTAATGCTACTCAACGCCAGAAGTCTGAACCTCAAAATGCATGCACTCGAGGCACTCCTCAGTATGGAAAACATTGATATCTGTGCAGTAACAGAAACCTGGTTTAAGGCTCCAGAGAGCACTCCAGCACTACCAGG
>NC_056727.1:173932188-173949486 GCF_019279795.1 Protopterus annectens | reverse complement strand
CTGTCTCTGACTCTCTCTCTCTGTCTGTCTGTCTCTCACGTCCTTCTCAGGGTGCAATGAAAGTATTGCATGTGTGGACTGGGTGTACAGCATACTTTTGTAGGTATCTGCATATGCCCACATGATGGCCTCTGCACCAATTGTTAGCCAGCATTTGCTAATTGCATGCAGCCAGTTGTGTACTGATTGCAGTTCTCACTGTGATTTCAGAACAGTGCTATAAAAAGGTATGTGAGACAGGCGTAGCCCTTTCAGATTTTAAGGGCAGGGACCATGCTGTTATGCTGTGGACAATGTTCTGTGAGTGTAAAGGTTGGTATCTCTCTCATATTTCCAGGTGTGTTGTAGATTAACATTCCTCCATTCATTTCTCCAGTTTCCTGTACTAACTGTGTATGTACACTGACACCTACAACTACTACTACTATTAATGTGTGTGTGTGTGTGTGTGTGTGTGTGTGTGTGTGTGTGTGTGTGTGTGCTTTCCTTTCACTTTTGCTTGCACTTTGTTGCTAAGGCTTCAATATTTGCCCTTTACAGTCACTACTTGCATGCCCGCTAGGTGTCCTGACTGTAGTGTGCTGCTGTAGCTTTCCTATTTTCCATGTACATTCACACCTTGGAATGCTTGCTATATCTGCTAGGATGTTACAGCATGCAGTGTGGTCTGGCCATGGTGTGGGCCTTGACATCTATTAGGGTATTTGAGTATGCTGCTGAGCAGGCCCTAGAGACTTTCAGGTTCATCTGTTATCTGCCTCATGGAATGGTACATATCAGTGGGGTACACCCATTAAAATGTCTGGTATGCTGCAGTTGTGACTGTGGGTTAGCATGAGCATATGTATTACTACACTTTTTCTGCCATGCAAGTGGTGAATACTTTCAGGACTCCATATATACCATTGCATGTGTTACACCTTTCTGCCTACTGTTTGTACATTTCACATGGAGTCTGTGGGGCATCCCTGTAAGTCATTCACTGTTGTTATGTCTAGGCTCTTAACTATTCAAATATGGTGGTGTCAGACACATCATGTGTACAGATATTTGCAGGTTGTCCACATTTCTGCCTCATATTTTGGTCAATATCTCATGCACACCTTTTTCTGGGAAATCACTCTGGGCTCAAGTCAGAATATGGTGACAAACATTCAAGTTTCAGACTTCATACCCTTCCAAAATCCCACAAAATGCAGACCCTGTTACTCTCTGAATTGTCTGCATTTGTTGTAACATTATTTGTAATATGTCCCTGGTTTTGGGCCTTTGCTCCACATATTTTATTACTTGGTCCAGATGTGTTCCTGTAAGAGGTTGTGGGGTATGGACAGTGATTATCCTGCTGTGAGTATGTGTGTGGCTTGCAAGGTGCTATAGTGACATTATTACATACTAGCTACCAACTAGTATGGCTGTTTCTGTTCACACACTACTATTATGGAAATCCACTAGTTTTGATAGTAATTCTAAATGGCATGCTTTGTGTACTACACATCTATATTCCCTTTACATTCATTCCTACTATTACATGATATATTTATTTTAGCACAATGTTCTTGTATAAGATTCATGGCTTAGTGGTAAGTCATGCAGACTACTGTTTCCAAGGTCCTGGGTTCGGGACTGCCAGTGGGATTTTATTTTGCTTCTGAACTGACTACAAGACCTGTCAAAGTGACTAAGGCACTTTTAAGCAGTTGTAACCGGGTTAGCGCTGGTTTGCACGGAGCTCACGCATGCGCACTGGCGTTTAGCTCCGCGCACACAAGCGCACACCCGCTTACAACCGCTTAAACGTGCTTACTCTTGCGCACACCCACCCTATTTTCTTTGAAAGAAAAGAAAATGGGGAGACAGGAAAGTGGTGAAAAAGGGGTCACTAAGAGGGTAAGACAGTAGGGAAACAAGCTTGGGATGTGCAGGAGGGATGTAGGTAAGGCCCATAGCTGCCCATTTCGTCATCAGCAACAGCTGTGGATATGTATGTAATTTGGTGTGACATTTGAAACCTTCCACCCCTGAGAGGTGTCAGGACAACAATAATACTTGTTGTACAGCCAATTGTAATTGATAGGTTCCATGTCCAGCAGACATGTGTGCAGAATGGGCAGCTATGTATGGAGCGTAAATTTTTTGTGGGTGCAGAGTGCCCTTTTTTTTTTTTTTTTTTTTCAGGTGAGAGTGGTATGTCAGGTGAAGGAAGTCGGTACAGCTGGGGAGATAGGTTATAGGTTCATACTAGGCTATCTGCCCTAGGGCATTTATAAGCCTAGCCAGAGTTGTGTGGCTTTCACCGCCCCTTAGGTTGAAGAATACTATACCCATTAGTTTGCCGTGCCTCTGTCCAGCAGTGATACAGAGATGATCCCCGGGGTAAACCTACGATCTCCCATCCATTGGTCAAGATTCCTCTTGAACAGAGCCAGCGAGGTGCTCTGTCTCACATGGACCGGGATTCTGTTCCACAGCATAGGGAGTCTCTGGGTGATGAATCTGTCCCTCCAGCACGTCCTATTTATATCCGTGTTGAGGTTTAAGTCTCTTGCTCTTGTGGCTCTGGTGGATTTGGATTTTTTGAGGTGGAGCATGTCCATTAATTCCGGGTTGGACACGGCCTTGTATGTCAGGCACAGGTCACCTCTGAGCAGACGGTATGCGACTGAATAGAGCTGGAGTTTCTTCAGTCGGGCAGCATATGGCATATTTTTGAGCCCCTTTATCCTTTTGGTGAGGAACTTTTGGGGTCTTTCCAATTATTGCAGGTGTCGGGTAAGATACATTCCGAATGGGGCATTGTACTCAATCATTGGTCTGATAAGTGAAGAGTACAGGGGAACAATGACCTCCCTTGATCTGGATGTGAATCCCTTCATAATCAGGTGGGCAATGTAGAAGGTCCTCCTAACCACTTTGGCAATGTGAGTGTCAAAAGAAAGGTTACTGTCAACTTGGGTCCCCAGGTCCCTGATAACCTCTTCTATGCTTAATGGATTGCCACCTATGTAGTAACTTGGGGTTACCTTGTTTTTACCAAAGGGTATGACTATACATTTTTTGGCGTTTAGCTTAAGGCCATGGCTCTGGCACCAATTATCTGTTTCTATGAGACCTCTCTGAAGGATATCTGTGTCTGATGGATTTTCAACTATGGCGCCCAGTTTGCAGTCATCTGCAAACTTTGTCAGCCACAATCCTCCTATGTTTGGCTGCACTTCTGAAAAGTAGATGCCGAACAAGAGGGGACCAGGACTGAGCCCTGTGGGACACCGCCAGACCGCTTGAGTCTGACATGGCACCAGCAACTCTAACCCTGTGGGTTCTGTCCTTGAGCCAGTTTGCAACCCATCTTGTGACATATGGGTTTACATTTAAGCTGGTGAGCTTTTCTAGGATACCCGAGTGGGGTATTGTGTCGAAAGCTTTTGCAAGGTCAAGGTAGGCTGTGTGAACTGCCTTACCCTCATCAATGGCCTTGGTGACCGTTTCAAAAAAGTCGACCAAGTTCAAGAGGCATAATCTGCCCGTGACAAAGCCGAATTGGGTAGGATCCAATGTCTGTAGGTCCCCTATGTCTTTATTTATGAGTTCCATTATGATCCTCTCCATAGATTTGCAGACCAGGCTTGTTAAGCTTATGGGGCGGTAATTACCAGGGTCCGTAGAAGCACCGCCTTTGTGGAGTGGGACCACAGTTGCCGTATGCCACTCTTTGGGTATGTATCCTGTGGTAAGGCTAAGATTAAACAGCAGCCTTATGTGTGGGTTTAGTTCCTCATTTGAGTTCGTGTAGCACACAGCCAGGGACACCATCCGGTCCCATTGATGCTGTGTTTTTAGCTTTAGAGAGAGCAGCTCTCACCTGGGCATTTGAGATGATTGGGAGGCTACACTCTGCTGGGATAGATATTTCTCCTTTTGGGGGGGAGGGAGGGGAGAAATTTTCACTGAACCGGTCTGCCAGTATGTTTGCAATGTCTGTGGGTTCAGTGATTTTTGTATCATTTTGGACTAATTCTGAGCATATCTGGGAGTTTCCACCCAGATTTCTAACATAGCTAAAGAAGGCCTTAGGATTGTCTTTTGAGTCCTTGGCGATTTTTCTCTCAAAGTTGGCCTTGGATGATTTTATGAGTGATCGTAGTTTTTTACTAGTATTGATCAAAGATGTCTTCCCTTTTAGGGATTTTGCTCTATCTTGTAAAAGCTTTCTCCTCTTGTTGTAAAGTTTGTTTATGGCTGGGGTCCACCAGATCGGGCGCTTGCCTTTGGTGGAAAGGGTCTTGATTTTATTTGGGATTGCTTGATCCATGCAATCCTGGAGGTGCTCGTAGAAAGCATTTGTAAGGGATTCAGCAGTGTGGGTTGTGGTTTCCAATGGCTCAGGGGCCTTGAAGGATACCACACCAGTCTTAAGTGTGAAGTTGGCTTTTGAGAAGTTCTTCACTGTGGTCTTCTTTGTTGGGGGTGGGGGGATGTGGATCTCCAGTGAGATTAGTTTATGGTCTGATCTCACCAATGAGGGATATACTCCGTGTGGAGCATTTTGTCCCCATGTTTGTGATGATCAGGTCTAGTATATTTTCACCTCTTGTGGGAATGGTGACAAGTTGTTCCATAGCATTTGAGTTTATGAACTCCAGGAACCTTTGGGCTAGGATATTGGGGCTTGAGTAATGTTCCCAGTCTATGTTTGGGTAGTTGAAGTCACCCAATATGATGGTGTTTGGAGAGACATTTATACTCTCCAGTGTCTTCAGGAAGTCTGCGTGGGGTTCCTGAGTTTGAGAGGGTGGCCTGTAACATGCTACAAACTGTAGAGCAGTTTTGCCTATGGTTAATTGCACCTGAATGGTCTCTGATGCTTCGTGAGTTGCCACCAGCCTGGAGGTGTGGGTATCCTTGATGAATATGGATACACCCCTCTTTTGTGGTAATGTCCGGTTTTGGGGCTGGAACGCATGATATGAGGTAAAACCTGATAGTGCCGGGTGCTCTCAGGAGCCTTGAACCAGGTTTCAGTCACAGCACAGACATCGATGTTCCGCATACTGAGGAGGGCTGTGAGGGCGTGCATCTTGAGATTTAGACATCTGGCATTGAGCAGCATTACCCTTAGTTTTTTTCCATTATTGTTTTCTAGGGCGGTGGGTTTAGAATTTGAGCCTTGTCTAAAAAAGGCACTATGGGGGTGGCAAGAGCCTTTGCCAATATCCGCAAACCCAGGGGCGACAGGTGCAAGCCATCCCTTGCGAAGCAGCGTGGCTTGTCAAGCATGTCATTCCAGGCAGACAGACATTGATCCTTAGAATGACACCAGAAATTAAGCCAATTATTAAAACTGATCATTTTGTCTCTGTATTGTGGCATAATTCTTGGTGAAGGTAGGATACTGCTCAGGGTCAGGGTCATACCAGCCTGGGCTACATAATCTGAGAGCTCCTTTATGTCTCTTTTCATGTAGTCCAGGGAGGTACGTCTCAGGTCATTCACACCAGCATGGACAATGACTGAGTCATACTTGTACTTGCTGTGGAGTGACCCGAGTGCTTGTGTTATGTGGCGGATTCTAGCGCCCGACAGGCAGCTTACTGTGACCCTCTCCTTGTTCAGTCTGGTGAGTGGGACGTCAGTGTGTCTAAGCCAATTATTAAAACTGATAATTTTGTCTCTGTATTGTGGCATAATTCTTGGTGAAGGTAGGATACTGCTCAGGGTCAGGGTCATGCCAGCCTGGGCTACATAATCCGAGAGCTCCTTTATGTCTCTTTTCATGTAGTCCAGGGAGGTACGTCTCAGGTCATTCACACCGACATGGACAATGACTGAGTCATACTTGTACTTGCTGTGGAGTGACCTGAGTGCTCGTGTTATGTGGCGGATTCTAGCACCCGACAGGCAGCTTACTGTGACCCTCTCCTTGTTCAGTCTGGTGAGTGGGATGTCAGTGTGTCTGACTATGGAGTCACCTATGACAAGTGTGTCTGGCATTGTGTTTGGCCTTAAGGGCTGTGACTGATTTGCACACTGACTTTGTGATCTATGTGTTGCTTGTGTTATGTCATGCGGTGGCAGTTGTTTGGGTGTCTGCTTTGGAGGCCTCTGCTGTTTTGGTAGATTTTTGATCAGTGCCTCCGAGTATGTCTTTGTGTGTTTATGTGTTTGATTTGTAGTTGTGATAGTTCTATGTGAGACTGGGTTTATGGTGTGTGTGGTTACCTTCTCCTCCTGTCTGGTTTTGCCAGTCCTGAGTTGAGAGAGCTCAGCCTCCAGTTTGGCTATATAGTTGCATCTCTCACATGTATTTGTGTTTTGTGGGAGGAGGAGAGGGTTGTCTGTGGTAGGTAAACAGACAAGACAAACAAGACGCATACAGGGGCGGTGTATGACACGTGTGGGGGGGGGTTACACAATTGACGGGGACGGAGGTTTGGATATCCAGAGCCCATGAGCCCACAGATGGCAATAGTGGAACCGATATCCCCACCCACACGCAGTTGCCACTGTTCCTTCACTGCCCAGGACGGGGCTGTGCTGGGGGCTGTGTAGGCGGGGAAACAGGCATGCCCGTTAGTTGTGCCACCCGTGCCTTGAGCTAGCGTAGGGGCTCGAGAACAGAGTCCCGAATCTCCCTACGCACCACAGTCCGGACGCTACGGAGGGTGAGTGTTGGTTCTCCTCCGGCCACACTTGCAGAGGGGGGGCGATCCCCATCCCCTGCAGCGCTTCCACCCGCAGGTGGCACAGGGCCACCGGAGGAGGGTCCGGACTCGGCACTAGTGCCAGGTTCACTTGCCAGCTGAGGTGGGAGAGGTGGGTCCGCTGGAACCAGCCTTCCCTGTCGTCCTATGTTTTGCATTATGTCATGACAGTTTGGGTTAGTGACATATAATACCATTCACAATTAGTTGTAACAGCATGCATTAGTATTCCCATTAACCAAACACCCAGATATTCACACCATTGAACAGCGTGCATAACACATGCATAATTTCTGTTCAAATTATGCATAACACATGCATAATTTGAACAGAAATACACAGTCCAACAACATGCAGGGTTAATTGATGGCAACAGGCCATCAGGTGTGGATGTATGAACAGGGCAGATGCATCAACGGACATGCAAATATATATGACCCAACAGGACAAACGTCCAGGGGTGCTAATTGTGATTGCACATACCATTTTCACGTGGAATGGGTTATATGTGGTTATAGGGTGGGGTAAAGAAAGTAATATTAACACCTTCGAATAACAATACATATGCTGTACATTTCTAATAGCTACAGTTATATACACACTACTGTTCTGACTACAGTTTCCTATATGATAACTGTTTCAACTTTGTGATAGGACTGTTACTGCAACATCAATATACATTTTATGGTTCTTCATACACATTCATATCTAGCTTTGTTAAGCTACATCATCCTGCTACATTTGCTTTATATAGCTGTAGACAAGTGTGGATGTTTGGTATATCAGACAATCATCCTATCTGCATATGGCAGACTGAGAGCAACATATCCAGATTTTGGGATACACATTCCAGATGCAGCAACACTTTGAACAGATTTAGCTGTTTGGTTTTGAATCTCACATGCATTTCATTCTGTCTTGACTGCAGTATACTTTATTCAGGGGTTATTACTACTGTATTGCTGGATTCGTGACACTTTCTCACACTCTCTCATTTGCTTTCATTTTACTATTCAGGATGGTACTTACTTCTAGGCTTTATTGACATGTTGTACCTGTAGTTATTACAATCCTTTCCAGCAGTCTCACTTCTGTCATGTTTCAGTAATTCCACAGGGATATATTTCACACGTGATTTCATCATCTTCTACAGCTATACTTTTCAGCCTGCTGCAGGTTGTGTACTACTTTCTTACAGGTAGGGCATTTTTATTTCAGAATATATGTCAGACAGTTTCATTTTTCGGTTTAACTTACAGGCTGAAACACACTTTTGTAATCAAGCAATAGTTGCATACACTTTCACACTGTTACTTGCAGATTTTATTCCTTACTGACTACACTGCACTCTTTTGCTGACTGTCATACTTTTATATTTCTTTACAGTTACTGGTAGTGGATTACTGACCTGCCTGGTGGCGCAACCGCACCAGCCTATCGCCATAGGCTCTGCGGTTCGCAGAACGGACACCTGCAGCTGTAATATAAATGAAGTAATATTGGAATACACATCTCCATAATATCAGCTAGTTTAATTTCTTACATACATAATTAAATGTTACTTACTCAGTAGTGGGGCGTTGGGTTTTTGCCGGGCCTCCTGGATCCAAAGGTTCAGTTGGTCCTGCTTGCATCTCTTCGGGTCCACATGGTGGTGACGGACCTGCTCACCAGTCCTTGGAATCCCTGTGGCACTGGTGAGATCATGAGCCAACCGGTCCCACGCCTCGGCCCTGTATGCTCCCCAGAGGACCTGGCCCTGCATGAGTTGGGCCTCATGATTATGGACTAGGAGCCAGACCATGTACCTGGACTCAACACCCCACCTCTGTGCTCAAAAGTAACTACCCTCTCCTACTCTTGTCATTCTGCCTGCAGGCCAGTTCTACAAATCGTTTATGCTGTGTATTCCCCCCTATGGGGCTTACATAGTCCGTTTTTCCCGCACATATCTGTGATTGGCCATTTTGGAATTGTATCAACTTTAGTAAACCCGCATTGTCATGCTCCAGTTTGTATTCATTCCTATATATTAGCTATTACTGCATTTAAAGGTACTGCTGTCATGGCTTAGTGGTTCTGTACCTTGACTATGGTGTATAGTATCCTGGGTTCGAACCTGGCCACTGCTTTTTATTTTTCATGACTGTCTAGACATGCTGAGGGGTGTGTCTGTGTAAAGGCAGTTTTGATATGGCTTGCTCAACGTTGCCCATCGGGTAGCTTGTTTGCGCGGTGCGCAGCTCCGCGCAAACGGGATACGCTGGTTTAAGCCTCATTTGGCTATTGGCACGCATATTACGCTCAGCTCAGTTAGGGGCACATAGATTTAGCGTGTTAGACAACTGCTCAGCTACGGGCACTCATTTTGCACCAGTTAAACCACTGCTCATCTACGGGCAGATGCACTCACT
Organism: Protopterus annectens; assembly: GCF_019279795.1. Lineage (NCBI taxonomy): Eukaryota > Metazoa > Chordata > Ceratodontiformes > Protopteridae > Protopterus > Protopterus annectens. The sequence continues at coordinate 173,940,371 of NC_056727.1, read as the reverse complement.
CTGTTAAACTGTAGCTCAGCTATGAGCACTCTGTTAAACTGTAGCTCAGCACACATATGTATACATCTGGCATTTTTTATTCTTTTGTTATCTCACATTTCTTCAATATAAATGGGCTATTTCATTACATTTTACATAAATTGTGGTTTTATGTGTACATATTTGTCAGGGACTCGTTTCCTGCTTATTTTGCAAAAAAAAAAAAAAAGAATTGGTGGTGTGGAGGCTCGAACCATGAATGCCTGCTCTTCAGCCAACATCTCTACCGCTACGCTATTGCTTCCTGGCGTATTTTGCATATTTAGTTCTTATATGCTTTCCCACTGACTGCTAACTGTAGCTGCGCTACGGGCACGCCTGCGCAAACGAGCGCACTCACGGTTAAACATCTTTACAATTTAAAAAAATATATAACATGTTCATTTATATATTTTATGTTCATAGTCTGTGGGGGCATGTGTTGTGTTGTGTTTATTCACATTTCCGTGGACTCTGTTGTGGGTGTTTACTTTGGGCACTTTTACACTTCGGGGCGTGTCCGCTGCAGGGCTCGGCCTACGGACACGAGGCCTACTGCCTTACACGGACGGTGTTAGACTTAGGTGTGATTCAGCATGCTCTCGTGAATATGCAAAGCATGCTGACATCACTCCGTTTAACTGCAGCCTCCGTGTAAGAGTTAAGGCTTCGTGAATCCTTGCCAATGTGTAATGTGTCTCTGTGTGTGTGTGTGTATATATATATATATATATATATATATATATATATATATATATATATATATATATCTCTGTGTGTGTGTGTGTATATATATAATATATATATATATATATATACACACATACATACACACATATATATATATATATATATATATATATATATACATACACACATATATATATATATATATATATATATATATATATATATAAAACAATCTTTTTACATAATCTGCCCTATTGAAAATGACTATAGGGCCCCCTTTATCTGCAGGTCTAATTGATATGTTATTATCTGACATCAGGCCATCCAATGCTTGTAGTTGTCTACGAGATAAGTTTTTTGTTTTGACTATCTATATTGCTATGTAGAGAGTATAAATCTTTCTCCACTGCTTTACCAAACACCTCAATAATGGGGTGTAGGTTGGGCACTAGGAGGCTTGTTTTTTTAAAAGTCATATGACTGTGTGCTGTTCCTTGACCTGCAAACATAACCTTAAGCTGTAGATTTCTAGTAAAAAGTTTTAAGTCTAAAACACATTCTGAAATCGAGCTACCCTTTGATGGAATAAATGATAGGCCTTTATTTAATACCTCCAAATCATGTTTATCTAATGGTCTACTGGACAAATTATATACTAATTCAGTTTTTCCCACATTTTTTTGATCGTAGGTTCTTTCAGATCGTAGCTGGGGGTCTTTCTTTTTTGTCTGCCCCTGCTCATGGATCGCTCTCCCCCCTTCTGGCGGAATTCTGCAATGGGGAAAGGGCGGGATAATTCACCCTCTTTACTGGGTCCTTCATAAGATCTAATTTTACTACGGACTACTAATGGCTCAGCTACTTTTTCTACAAATGACATTTCATTGTTTAATAGAGCTTCATTATTTAATAAAGCATCGTTAGTTGATACTTTCATTTTAGATAATGAGTCAGTTCCTTGGGTATTAACAGAATTTGCGGTTGTAACACCGCCGTCTTGCTCAATAACCACTTCTGTTGTGTCATTTGCCTGTATACAATCAGTTCCAGTACTATTTAAAGTGTGCATTGTTACATGAGAATCATTCTGTCTAGTATTATTAGCAGAATACCTTGGCCATGTAAATACTTGATTATTTGAAAAATCAAAAACATCTCTAGCTAGCTTGTGCTTTTTTTGTTCCAATAATCTTTTTTCATACAATAGTATATTATCCATAATACGTTCTAATTTAACATCCAATAATGCAACATCAAAGTCATTGTATAACATGTATAATCTATGGTTAATAGAGTCAGTCAATGCTTGTTCCTCAGGCAAAAAATATTCATTTAAGAGCTTCATATAATTAAAGCTCACCTCTAGATTGAGCTGCTGCCAACGTCTCAGCAGCTCTGGAAATGTATTGCCTGTCGTTGGCATTTTTAGAACTCTAAGTCCCCTTGTACAACGCGCTTGTGTATGCATGTTTCGAAATGGAACCTCTGCATTTGAAGTCGCTTAAGCTTCAGTAATTCAATTTCTATTAGATTTAACGACGAGTTCAACATTTCAAAATCACAAGTATTAATGGTTTCTGCAACACCAACTGGTGATACCTCATAGTCCAGTAGTGGATTGTTGGTACTATCAATGCAGCGTTTCAGTCTTTCCATCGAACTCCGTTTTTTCAACGTATTGCCTGGGTTGTAGGGAAGTTCCAAGTGAGGTGTGACATCATTTCCTGGTTTTAAAACTTCAGCCATGGAGCTTTCAGTAATTGCAGCAGCCAAAGTTACAAATATAAGAAAAATAAAAGCAAATGCTGTGCACACCGTGAGATGTAGAACACCAGTAAAATATAAGCCAGAGTATGTGTAGAATAAAAGTAAACAGTTACTGGCGTTCACTTGCGCTCCTGATACCTTAGCGTTTCCTTGCTGAATAAATAAATGACAGGCTCAGTCCATTAAGAAAAAAAACAAATTGGTTTTACTTTAAATCCTGTTTGAACGACTTTTCAGTCCATAAGAGATGTTGATAGCCCAAATGTAATAAAACAATGCAGCTAAATCAACGACTTTTCAGTCCACAAAGATTGCAGGAAACATCAAGTAATAAAAGTAAATTCTATTTATTGGATCCACGGACAAACGGTTAGCGCTTTCGCATAGAATGCTTTTTCAAACCAATACATTTACTTTTTCAAAATGCTGTTCTTATATAGTAAGTTAATGTTCAAAAGTTAATTGGCAATTAATCAATTAGCAATTTTAAAAGGTTGCAAACCCCAAAACAGGAAAATGCACTTCTTCTGGAAAGCATTTAAAGATACATAAATACATAAAACATATAAGAAAACCATAATTCATTATCTAGCCTAATACGTATTCTAAATAATTATGAATGCTATTATACGTATTGTAGTTTTAATAATTGTGCTTTTAGTTAAATACTAATACTTAAAAAATGTAATTTTGTCTTCATAGCGTAAAGATGAAAAATGAAAACAGTATATAGGTCTAGAAAAATTCTTATATATAAAATCTTAAAAATCAATATGTACATATAATATAATAAAAATGGTATTAATAAATATATATATATATATATATATATATATATATATATATATACACACACACACATTTTAAATATGTATATAATATATATATACATATATAAAAACATAATAAATATATATTACAATAAAACAACATTATAAATCTTATGTCTTTATCTACACCTTCTATTTTTCAGAACAGGTTTTAAGGGTACCCTTTCATTCAGTCCAGGGGGACAGAGTGCCCTAGTTTTTATGATCCATTGGGTTTCTATGGACTCTGTAAGATTTCTTATGTCACCTCCCCGATCATTAAGTTCTACTCTTAGTTTTACGTTTTCAGTATTACAATGTGTACTATCTGTACATGTAATGTGCTTTGATAGTGCATTCACCTTTGATTTGATTCGTATGTGATAAAGATGTTCACGGATGCGTTCTTTTAGCATCCTATTCATCTTACCTATATAAAACGACGTGCAAGATGTACATCTTGCTAGGTAAATTAGATGTTTAGATTCACAGTTATCAGTTGCTTTTATGTTAAAAATTTCACCTGTAATAGGATGTACAAAATATGTAATATTTGAAGTACTTTGACAGTAATTACACTTGTAACAGGGTAGGTACCATAAGTCTGTAAACTGGTATTCTTAGCTTTGTAGTCTGAACAGCAGAGCATTCTATGTAAATTTTTCTTATTTCTATAGGCAAAGTTGGGTTGCTCTTTGATGAATTGTGATATATCTGAATCCAACCTCAGAATGTCCCAATGTTTACTTGAACATTGCTTGATCTCCTGGATGTCCTGAGTGTAACATAATGCATATCTAATGAAATTATCATCAAAGTTCATGCTATTGTTTCCAATAAGCCTGTATTCGGAATAGCCTGTATCAGAAAAAATAGGTGTAGCACGTCCTTGTCTGAGTTCCCTAGTTTGTTGAAATGTTTCATTAACTTCCCTACACTTATATTTCCTATTTCTAAAATTCATTTCTAACTTAAACATCTCTTGTTCAAAAAGTACCGGACAGGAATTAAGTCTAGAGACCCTCATGCTTTGGCCCTTCAGTACATTTCTAAAAACATGTCGTGGGTGCATGCTGTCCCTGCTTAATAAGCTGTTTCTATGACATAATTTTCTGTGCATCCCTGTGTTGAAGTACCCACTAGGCAAACGCCAGATTTGTACATCCAGAAAAGAAATTTCATGCAGAGAGTGTATTGTTGTGAATCTAAGAAATGTTGTTAATTGATTCACCTCCAATTCAAAGGCCAATAAATCCTGTATATTTCCTTTGTTTGTAGCAAACTGAGAGTTTAAGGACAGTCTTGTTCAAATTCGAGAGTAGAGGGGATGCATACAGAAGGGTTGAAAGAAGGTGAGAGCGAGCTATGGCAATTTTAGCTGGAGGGGTTAGGAAGGCTTTTATTCTGTAAAGTGACCCTATTTTTTATTGATGGTTTTGATAGTTTGGTTAACATGTAGGTCAAATTTGAGATTATTGTCTATGAGGACACCTAATACTTTTGTAGATGGGTCAGGGGAGATTATTGTGCCATCATTTGATTTTATGGTAAAGGTGAAAGCGGTAGACCTACGTGTTGGTGAAAATAACAGCATTTTAGTTTTTTGGGGATTTAGGATCAGACTATGTTCAGAAAGCCAGTTTTCTATTGTATTAAAGGTGGTCTGGGTAGCTGACCATAACTCTACTGGAGATGAGGCTGAGCAAATCAGAGTAGAGTCATCAGCATATTGGATACAGCTGACTTTTGGGATGACAGTATAAAGGTAGTTAATGAAGATGGAGAACAGCAAGGGCCCTAGTATAGAGCCTTGTGGTACTCCGAGGGTGTTGGGTAGAAGGTTAGAGAATTTGTTCTGCCAGTCGACCATTCAGGTAGGATTGAAACCATTGGAGTGCTCCAGTATCTAGACAGAATGTTTGCAGGGTGTGAATTAAAAGTTGGTGATCAACCAGATCGAATGCCTTGGAAAGATCCAAAAAGAGGGCTGAAGATATATAATTATTGTTGCGATTATGGTTTATGGTGTAAGTAAAGGCTAGGAGGCTGAAGTAGTGCTGTGATGAGGACGGAAGCTATGCTGAGTGTCTGCCATAAAGCGATTTTGGATTAGGTGGTGCATGAGTTGTCTATGAATACATTTTTCCATAATCTTTGCAAGTGGAGAGAGTATTGCCATTGGCCTATAATTGGAGAATTCAGTAGAGCTGCCTCCTTTGTGAAGTGGGATTACATAGGATATTTTCCAGATGGTGGGAATTTTAGCTTATACTATGGTTCGATTGATTAGTATTGAGACGGGGTAAGCAATAGCATCAGCTGATTTTTGTAGGTACTCGGCAGGTAGTTGATCAGCAGAAAGTGTAGTGGGTTTTAATTTTTTGATCAAGGTACGGATAAGTGAAGTGGCGACTGTTTGAAAGCTGAACGCAAGTAGGTTTCTAAGAGTGCTACTTTTAGGACCAGGGGAGCTAGGAGGTAGTTGGCTAGCTAGGGCTTGAATTGTCTCAGTAAGAATTGGTTAAAACTATCAGAAACATCTTCAGGGGGTTTATCAATAGTAGCAGCAGGAATTGGGGTTGAAGTTTGTCCAGGATGTAGTAGATTATTTAAACCTGCACAAAACTTCTGAGGGTTATTTTGATTTACTGTCTGTAAATTACAGTAGTATTGTTTTTTGTCTTGTAAAATTGATTTTTTGGTTTCATTCCTGGATTGCCTGTATTTAATGTGATCTTGAGGGTCTTTAGAAGAATGCCATAAAGCCCATGCTTTGTTTCTAAGGATAATTTTGAGTTTAGACTCTATAGAAAGCCATGGTGCAGTTTTTGCCTTGGTTCTCTTTGAAGGAACAGGTACATGCAAATCAAGGATCTAAAGGAATTTGTTGTTAAAGTATGCTACTGCTTCCTCTAAGGGGAGGTGTTTTAGAAAAGACCAATTACATAAGTTTAGTTCTTGTCGGAATTTGGCAGGGTCAAAGTTTTTATCGTTTCTAACCTTTCTGAGTAAGGGTTGTTGGGAATTAATGGTTTTGTGCTTAATTACATATGTGAGAAGGTGATCGCTTAGGCCATTAAGGAGGGTACCAGAGGTATACAGTTGGGGGTGACTGTTTATGAGTACCCAGTCAAGTATACTTGCTTTTTGGTTGGGTTTACCTATCCTGGTAGGGGTGGATATGATTTGTGTAAATGCATGCAGGTTAATATGGGTGGTTGGGGATTCTAAGGAACAGGTGCCCCAGTCTATGTTAAAGTCTCCAAGTAGTAGGGTTTCTTGGGGGTAGCGACATGATAACCAGTGCAGGATATCTTGAAATGTAGATATATTGTTACCTGGGGGAATGTACATAAAGATGATATTAATGCATTTATTTTTATTAAGTTGCAATTTGGTGGCAAGAATCTCTGAGTTATTAATCTGAGGAGGTTGTATTACATCTATGGTGACATTCAACTCGGATTTATAGAGTACAGCTACCCCACCCCACCTTCCTCGAAGCACAATCCAGCCTGTTGTACCCAGGTGGTAACACTTCATTGTCTTTAGTGTTAGGTTTTAACCAGGTTTCAGATAAACAGAGAATCTCAGGGGAGTGGACATCCAGAAGTTCATGCAATTCATGTACCTTGTTATTAATGCTTCTAATATTGAGATGACAGACTAGGAGAGAGTTAGTTGGCCTATTAATTGCAGGTTTGTAGCTTAGATTACAAGTAGAGGGGGTATGGGTATCTGAAGTGAGTGGGCCAGGGTTGGGGTGAATATCACCACCAAGTATTAGGTTGAGTCTATACTTGGTGATGAACTTCAGGAATTTGTTTATTAGTTTGTGGTAGTGTTTGAATCTAGAGCTAATGTGCCTGGGGTTGAGATGTTGATAGACTGAACAAGATGTTGGATAGGATCTGGTACTGTAAGTATGGTTGAAGGTGGAAGGATTTACAGCTGGGGTGATAGTATGGCCTTTTGGGACCTGAAATCCCGTAAGAAACTGGTTTTCATACAAGGTAAGGAGGTATGGTGTGAACAAGATGGGGTGTGAACAAGAGGGGTAGTAAAGAGGAGTATATCATTATACGCAATTCAGCTAGTGAGTGAAGGAACTGTTTTACCTGGTGATGCAACACCAGAAGATAGAGTGGTGAGGTAAAGGTACTGGAAGGGGGATGGGAGAATGCCAGATGAAAACTAATAGGTGCTATTAAATGTAGGTAGTAGAATGGGGGTGGGTGGAATTATCCCAGATGAAAGCAGATAGGATCTAGAAAGTGGGGGAGTGGCTATAGTACTATAAATTTAGAGGTACTGGGGCGGGAGGGAATTGGGGGCAGGGAGGGGCGCAAAGAGAGCCCGAGCGTAGTGGGGCTATTGCAGTTTACAAGGTTTCCTAAGGTGTCCTAAAGCTATAAGGTAAGTATTACAGCTCTTAATGTAAGAGTTAATTTACTTCAGTTACAGGGGAAGGAGGCAACCACTCAAGTAGAAACAAAGAGCCCTATGGCTGACCAATATGGTGACCTGCTTAATTACAAAGCACTGTAAGTGAAAGCTTAACAAATGCTTTTTGTGTGTAACCTACTCTGTTTAAATGTTGAGAGAAACTGATTGCAGTCCTGTAGACACCGTTTTGTAGGGAACTGTAGAGTTCAACTAGGAAAAGAGAAAAGCAGAAATTCGAGGGTAAGCATGAAGACAACAACAGGCAGTTATTATAGCAATAACCCACGCCTGGGTGGGTAATGCCACCACCCATGGTTGGCGTGGTTTGGTCCCCCAGGCTAAGCCCGAGGGACCAAAAAAGCCAACCGTGGGTAATTAGTATTACCCACACCCAGAAGTGGTTATTGCTATTATTATGACATTATTTAAGAAAAGAAACTATCACTTTTCTTA